>NC_052353.1:7963063-7969106 GCF_009727055.1 Benincasa hispida
AGGAATTCAAGTTAGATCAGGATTAAGATTAAGTTACCTAGGTCATTCATTTAACGAAATAGTCAGTTTTATACATAAAACGGCATTTAGGAACGTAAAAAAGTGATTATTCTCATGGTTCAGTCTTATGTAAATACTTTACATAGGATGCCCCCACTCACATATCTCTATATGACAATTTCAGGATCATATCGTTTGTACTAACTACAAAGTGGGTCGTATCCATAGTGTCCCCAGAATAAGGCGCCCAACCTTAGTCATATACTATAGACCATTTTGGCTATATATTTGACCTTGATCCAACCTTTATGTCACTACATAAGTTAAACTAACATTAAATAGCCAGGACCTCAGTCTATTAGATTCAAAGATTACAATTCTAATTAACAACTTTATCGAAAAACAAAACAAAATAGTTTATTAATTTACAAACTACGAAGTTTTTAGGACATAAAATCCAACAAACTCCAACTTGGAACTAAAACTCCTAGTGAAGTATCGCAATGTTGAATTTTAAAGTGAGAAACATATGAGTACAATAAACATATGAATACAATAAACTAGGGCATATACCCAAAAGTTTCTCCCACTTGTCCTAGTTTTACAAACTCGTAGACCTAGACTCTGTAGGTGACCTTCAAACACTTTAGCCGTGAGGGCCTTTGTAAAAGGATCAGTCAAATGTTTTGCTCAGAAGATATCTGGGTCAATACAAACGTCTCCACGATGTAACAATCTCCTGGATCAGATGGTATTGCACTCAATATGCTTGCACGTGCTTGTGGCTTCTTGGTTCTCTTGAATTTGCTGCACCATATTATCACAATATAAGGTGATAGGCAGATGCATATTTGGAACGACTTCCAAATCGTCAAGAATTTCCTCAACTTATACTGATTCACAAGCAACTACGTATTCAGCTTCCATTGTGGAGTTTTCACAATACAGTTTTGCTTCACATTTCTCCAACATACCGCTCCTCCATTAAGAGTGGAACACTGATCCAGATGTAGACTTTTCTAGCATCTTTATCGATTTGAAAATCAGAGTCAGTGTATGTAGTAAGGATCAATCCTTAGTACCTTACATGAGCATGTAGTTCCTCTTCTCCTAAGATACTTGAGGAAATTTTTTAACAGCAGTCCAATGATCATATCCAAGGATTGGACTGATACCTATGACTATCCCTACCGCGTAGCATATGTCAGGTTTAGTAACATAACATTGGCATACACAGGCCTCTAACTTGCGGAAAGTATAGGGAATGCGTCTCATATCCTCAAACCTCTTGTGGTGTCCTAGACATTGATCATTTGACAAATGAATTCCATATCTGTAAGGTAATAACCTCTTTGGAATTCTGCATCTTATACCTAGACAAAATTTTTGTCTATATATAAGTTGCTTGAGTCATGGCTAGTGTTTATTCTTGCAGTTCCGAATAATCTGAATCCTGAGAACATACTGTATTCACTCGGAATTATCCTTAGATCTACATAGGTGAGGGTAGCTCAATATCGTTGGCCTAATAAGCCTCCCATTTCAGGGGTAAGATCGGGTGGATAGCTGGGAACATAGGGTGCAAGACGGAATTCACTCCTACCCGTTATAGGGATAGTAGATAGGTTATTCCCTTTAGTACTGAGTCTAGGTCTTGAACAATGGGCCCCACCCTCTCCTTGGCCAGAAAGGGATTCGGTTTATAGGTTGGACCTTAAACCAATTGTTCATAAGAGGATCAGTGAAACTTAAGGAATAAGATGTAGTCTCGGGGGCAAAACGGTTTTTATGACCCAGCCAAGATTACGAACAACCTGTGAAGGATTAGCTTACTAATCATGGTTATGTCAAATGGACACAAATATATCTATAGTGAGGGGAGTGCAACTATGAGACTCTAGTGGAATAACCCGTTAGTTAACGAATGTTGATTAGCTCCGTCTAAAGAGTTTAGCCAGCTAATCTCGGATCGTTGGAGCACATGATCTATAGGTCCATTAGGTTCCCTTACTAGCTCATATGGAATAAACTTAGAACAATGTGATAGAATAATTTGAATTGTTCGAATTAGGTGAAAAGAGAGAAACCGATAAGTATATGTGATATAGTGGTTGGGTTTTTAGTTTAGAGATACATCTTTAATATTTAAATGTGATTTAAATATCAAGAATATGAATACATTCACATTTGGAAGCTCGAAAATAATGGAAATGATCAAAGATGTAAAAAGTTAAAAAGTTGACTTTTGACTTTGAAAAGTCAAACTTTGACCGACCTTATATTCAAATGTGATTTGAATTTCTAGAAAATGAATGTGGATTCATGCTCGGGAGGTTAAAATTAGTGAACACGGAAAAATCATAAAAAGTCAAAATGTTGACTTTTTGCTCAAAGTTTGACTTTGACCAAATGACTATTTTGCCCTTTGACTAAAGTTAGTGGGAAAATCCAAACTTTTGTTGGATAATTCCACTAACAAAATAGTGGGCTAGGTGTTGGCTTATAATGGAGACATTAAGCTCACTAAGATAGTGGATTATAGGTGTTGGGTTTTTATGGATTTGATTCATAAAATTGTTGCATGACTTTTTTCTATAAATTGGGCTTTTCAATTTAGTTGAAAAAAAAAAAATTCATTTTGCCAAAAAAGTTTTCTAAGTTTGGGATGGGAAATTCTCTTTTCTTTCAGTGAAATAAAAACTCAAACCCAAATTCATTCTTATTTTCCATCTCTTTTCTCTCTCTCGATTTCCTTCATCCACTAGGTCCCACAACCCGGTTCTGAGTCCAGAGGATAGTAGGTCAACTCTAGTGGTGGTCCAAAAGAGTTCGAGTCGAGATTCAGTGAGGAAAAGCGGTGTTCAGAAGCTATAAAGGTTGTTTCCTATCCACTTTTATTTACTGTTTTTTCCCTCCATTTGCATGCTTATTTCCTTTCAATTAGAAGCAATTAGAGTGTAATTAGATCCTAATTCCACTACGTATGTCTCGTCTTCCATCAAAGTATATTTTCCAATAGAATTTCAGAGGCTACTTATAGGCTCAGCTTTGACTTTCTGACTTGTGGACCCCATTTTATTGTTATGGCAATTCCGAAAATGGTGGAGTGAATATTTCTTCTGTTACGTGACCATTCTCGTCAAAAATGCACAACGGTCAGCTGTACACGTGTCTGGATCCTCCACAATTTCATTGCTCTTTTGCATCTTCGATCGTTTGCCCGCATGCGGTGTTATTTTTTATTACCGCATGCGGTTGAAGTTGCGTTGATCACTTAGCTCTTAATTGATTGTCGCATGCGCCATCATTGCGTTGATCGTCTATTCATTTCTGAATGATTGGCGCAATGCAACTTAGGTGCGTTGTTCAGATTATCTTGAGTCATGAACGCATGCGGTGACTTGATTTCCTGCAAAACAGAATGAAAACATCCTTTTCTACCATCGCAATGGTGTCAGTGGGTGTATTGGTGACAATTTATAATTCTTGCATTTCTTAGCTAATTCCCATACAGTTGACATAGCATTCCTTTCTTTTGACCACAATATCTAAATAAAGCAGTATAAATAACTTGTATTTCTACAAGTTATCACACCCCCAAATTTAGATATATGCTTGTCCTCAAGCATATCTTCTACTAAGGCAATATTCCTCAATTCCTATCCTAAATTTTGCGTCGATTGGTTGCTCTAAATGCTCCACCTAGCACATTACTTAACATCGTAATTTTCAAAAAAAAATTTTAGAGCAATGTCGAAAATAAATACCATAAATACCTTACCCCCAAATTTAAAATACGACAATGTCCTCATTGCCAAAGGAAATTAAAATAAGTCATGCGATGGTCATAGAATGCGTTGTAAAGAGAGTTTGAAAGAAAGCTAGCAAACTCCTAACTTCTATAAATATTTCATGAGGTGACTATCTTAAGATTTAAGTTGACTCTAGTATAGACGAAAAGGATAGAAGTATATTTTTCATCATTGAAATCATACTTGGGAAAGAAACATAATGCGGTAAACTACTAAATTTATCTACTTGTTAAATGATTGCGGTAATTAGGGAGGATGCGGTGATAAAACTTTGAAAAATAACATGCAATGTGATAGCGCAAAATTTGAAATAAAGATAGGGAAGAGTATACAAAATTTGATGCATCCATCCTTGTGGCAATCTTTGCTTCTGTGGATTACGGTGATGGAATCATAATATTTGCTTCTTCTTGTAGTATCTCTGCAATTCTGTTCCTTAATCATTGTAAACAGACAAAGAGAGGGTCAAATGATTTCAAAACAAAACAAGTAGTTTTTTCTTAATAATTTTTTTTAGAGAGAAAAATAAGTAAAATACAGTTAGTAGTAACGTGATGAAGAGTTAATAGTTCAAGAGTTGAGTAAGGGATAGTCTGGGTTTTTCAACTTTGTGGAGGCTGTTTCTGGCTGAAAATCTCCTCCGCAATATGCTTTGATTCATTGTCCATTAACTTTAAATGCTCGACTGCCATCCTCGGTGATTAGTTCCACCGCACCATGTGGAAATACTTCTTTGATGATGAAGGGACCGGACCAGCATGATTTTAATTTTCCTGGGAAGAGCCGCAATCTTGAATTGAAGAGTAAGACCTTCTGCCCGATTTGGAGGTTTTTAGCGCATAAGCGTTTATCATGCCAATGCTTGGAGCGCTCTTTATAAATCTTCGCATTCTCATATGCGCTGATCTTCCATTCTTCTAGCTCGACCAGTTGTAGTTTTTGTGCTTCTTCTGCTTTCTTTAAATCGAAATTTAGTTTCTTGACCGCCCACAATGCTTTATACTCCAGCTCCAAAGGTAGATGACATGCCTTGCCAAATACCAACGCATAGGGAGACATACCTATTGGTGTTTTAAATGTGCTCTGGTATGCCCACAACGCATGATCAAGCTTCATTGCCCAATCCTTTCGCATAGGTTTAACTACCTTCTTAAGTATCAATTTAATTTCACGATTGGACACTTTAGCCTGGCCATTTTTACGGGAGGTATGCGGTGGCCACCTTGTGGAGAATATTGTACTTACGCAGCAACTCCTTTATATTGTGGTTGACAAAGTGTGATCCTTCATCACTTATGATAGCACGAGGAGTGCCAAAACGAGTGAAAATATTTTTCTTGAGAAACTGGGAGATTACCGCCGCATCACTTGCAGTGTATGCAATTGCCTCTATCCACTTGGAAACGTAATCGACAGCCAATAAGATATAATGCTTGCCATGCAAAGGAGGGAATGGTCCCATGAAATCAATCCCCCAGATCTCAAATAATTTCAGCTCCAAGATAGTGTTCATTGGCATTGTGTTCTTCCATGAAATGATACCGGTGCATTGACACCGATCACATTTCATTGCGTAGTCAGCAGCATCTTGAATAATGACGGCCAGAAGAATCCACTTTGCAAAACTTTGGCTGCAGTATGTTTTCTTCCAAAGTGCCCTCCATATGGCGAATCGTGGCACTATGACAATATGTGTTGTTGAGCAGTATTTGGTACGCATAATCGAACGATTTGGTCTGCACCTCTTTTATATAGATTCAGCTCATCCCAATAATAATGCTTGCATTCATGCTTGAGCTTCTTCTGTTGATGATATGTGTAATCTTAAGGAAATTTTTCACAAACCAAATAATTAACGATGTCTGCATACCAGGGCAGTTCTTCTCGTCCAATGATAACTTGTAGAAATACAAGTTATTTATACTGTATTATTTAGATATTGCAGCCAAAAGAAAGGAAATTTGCGTCGATTGTATAGAAATTGGCTAAGAAATGCGAGAATTATAAATTGTTGTCAATACACCCACTAACATCATTGCGATGGTAGAAAAGGATATTTCAAGTCTGTTTTGCAGGAAATCAAGTCACCGCATGCGTTCAAGGCTCAAGATAAAAAGAACAACTCATCTATGTCGCATTGCGCCCATCATTCAGGAATGAATAGATGATCAACGCAACGACGGTGCATGCGATAATTGATCAAGAGCTAAGCGATCAATGCAACTTCAACC
>NC_052353.1:7970161-7971446 GCF_009727055.1 Benincasa hispida
ATTTTCATCGCAATTTATTTTATTAACGCAACTTTAGTTTATCTGCACATTTTTACTTTACCGCAATTTACTTTTCTGTACAAACACACAATCTTTATTAATTGTAAAAACCGGTCGCATATATCACAAATGTAACACATTAATGACAACAATCCCTGTGTTCGACCTCGGATTACTCTGAGAAACTTGCATTGGAATTATACTTGGTTTTAGCGCAAGGAAACTTGTTACAACGCATTACTCCATTGCATACTACAAGCATAAAATGTGCATGAGCAATAACACAGCATAAGATTACATTTTGCATTACACGTTTGTGGCAACATGAGCTCATAGCACATCATCATGCATGCACATTACACATGATCAAATCCCAAGTCATCAAGTTTATGGTGCCGTTGTCGGGGATTGGTAAAGGTTAGTGTTGAGTACGTTTGTGATGTTTTATAGGACAGATCTCTTTGTAATGGTTGTTTATCGCGGAGAGCAGTCTGACGATTTATGAGTACTGGAGCGATCCAGAAATTCTAAGCTGACCCAGAGATTAGGTATATTTTTTGCGAAAAAGCATATCAGGGCCGACTTAAGCCGTGAATAAATATGGAAGATAACAATGAGGCACCCATAGGGAATCAAGAGGTGAACCGACTGAGGCAAGATCCAGTTTTTCTTGCGGCTGACCGCAACATCCGAATGAGAAACTATGCGGCACCAGATTTTCATAACTTCTCGCCAGGAATTTCAAGACCTACAGTTGAAGAGAATGCAAGTCTTGAGATAAGACCAATTATGCTGCAAATGATCCAAAATGCGGGACAATTTGGAGGATTACAAGGAGAAGAACTGCATGCTCATTTGACTAGCTTTATAGACATGTGCAGTGCATTCTCCATACCTGGTGTGACTTAAGAAGGACTTCGATTATATCTCTTCCTGCATACACTGCGAGATGAAACAAAGAGGTGGGCTTAGTCATTAGAGCCAGATGAGATTAACGCATGGGATCAGTTGGTTGAAAGGTTCATGAACAGATTCTTCCCTTCAGCCGTCAACGCAAGGAGACAGAGGGATGTGGTGAATTTCGAACAGAAGAGCTATGAAACTTTGAGCACTTCCTAAGTGCGATTCAGACAATTAGTGAAGAGCTGTCCGCATATCGAGATTCTCGATTGCATTCTGATGGAGACTTTTTACAATGGCTTGGATCAAACAACGCAAGCAGTTGTTGATGCCTCCGCAGCAGAAGGATTAATGGACAGGTCGTCTATGGAAGCAAAGAGCATCT
>NC_052353.1:7972421-8233833 GCF_009727055.1 Benincasa hispida
ACCAGATTCAATAACAAGATCAGTAGATTTAGCAACCAACGATGACCAATCAACCACTAATGATAGAATCACCAGTTCAGAAGTAAGCACATCTATAAGAGATGAATCTCAGCAAGACTTGAATCAAAATCAACGCAACCTCTAATTACTAACACATAGAAAGCACAGAACCTCAATGAGTAGCCAGTTGAACAGGAAGTACGGCAGAATCCTCCACCTTTCCCGTCCAGGCTGAAGAAGAAAGATGATAATAAGCAATTTTAGAGGTTCCTAGATGTCCTTCGACAACTACACATCAACATTCCCTTAGTAGAAGCTTTGGAACAGATGTCGAGCTATGTGAAATTCCTTAAGGATATACTTGCTAACAAAAGAAAGATCGGGGAAAATGAAACAGTTGCATTAACATATGAATACAGTGCACTATTTCAGAACAACATCCCCACCAAAATGAAAGATCCTGGGAGTTTTACATTGCCTTACTCAATAGGAGGGAAGAAGGTCGGAAATGCGCTGTGTGATTTAGGGGCGAGTATAAACTTAAAGCCATTGTCGATCTTCAAGAAGATAAATATCAGCAATGCAAGACCAACCACAATTACATTGCAGTTGGCCAATAGATCTATAACGCATCCCAAGGGCAAAATAGAGGATGCACTCGTGCAACTAGATAAGTTCATCTTCCCTACTGACTTTATCATATTAGATTATGAAGCTGACAGAGAGGTGCCTATCATCTTAGGTTGCCCATTTCTTGCAACAGGGCGAGCACTGATCGATGTACAAAAGGGAGAACTGACCATCAGGGTTGACGATCAGAAAGTGCAGTTCAACGTTCTCAACGCGTTGAAATACCCGAGTGATATGGAGAATTGTCAATATGTTGAGGAATTTCAAGAAGAACCTTGGCACGAACCCCTAGAAAGAGTTGAAAGAAGAAGAATTTGGAATCGGCGCAATGTGGGAGGAGGATTGCGCCGCAATACAAGTTAAATCAAATTTTGAAACACTCAAGTTATCTGAACGAAAATCGCAATGCAGTAAGCCATCCTTAGAAGAACCACCTGTGTTAAAATTGAAGTTGTTACCTGTGCACCTCAAATACGCTTACTTAGGAGGTAATAACATGTTACCGGTTATTATATCTGCCTAGCTGAATAAGGAGAAGGAGGATGCACTTATCCAGATCCTGAAAAACAACGCAAAGGCTTTAGGATAGACCTTAACAGACATTCGAGGAATCAGTCCCTCATATTGCATGCACAAGATTCGTCTAGAAGAAGGAAGAACGGGATTGATAGAAAGGCAACGTCGCTTGAACACTACCATGAGGGAGGTTGTGAAGAAAGAAATAGTGAAGTGGTTGGATGCAGGCGTCATTTACCCTATATCAGATAGCAGCTGGGTGAGCCCAGTGCAATGCATTCCGAAGAAAGGGGGAATGACAGTCGTCACTAACAACAGGAATGAGTTAATTTCCACAAGGACAACTACGGGGTGGAAAATCTATATGGATTATCGCAAATTAAATTTGGCCACTAAAAAGGACCACTTCCCACTCCTGTTTATTGATCAGATGTTAAAACGACTTGCTGGGAATGAATTCTTCTGTTTTCTTGACGGCTACTCAGGGTACAACCAAATTGCAATTACGCTGAAGGATCAAGATAAGACAACCTTCACGTGCCCATTTGGCACGTTTGCATTCTGTCGCATACATTTGGGCTCTACAATGCACTAGGTACTTTCCAACGATGTATGATGGCGATATTTTCAGATTACTTGGAAGAGTCAGTCGAGGTATTTATGGATGATTTTTTAGTCTTCGAAAATAATTATAACTCCTGTTTATCTAATCTTGAGAAAGTCTTGATGGGATGTGTGGAAACTAATCTTGTTCTGAACTGGGAGAAATGTCACTTTATGGTTGAAGAAGGAATTGTGCTAGGTCACAAAATATCGAAGGCAGGATTGGAAGTTGATCAGGCGAAAATCGATGCAATTTCCAAGCTACCCCCACCAGTGAGCGTGAAAACACTTGGGAGCTTTCTGGGACATGCGGGGTTTTATCGAAGATTTATTCGCAACTTCTCCCAAATCGCAAGGCCCCTAAGTGTGCTCCTTGAGGCTGACCGCGAATATGATTTTGATGATGCGTGCATTGAAGCATTCCACACACTGAAGAATGCGCTCATCACCGCACCCATTCTGATTGAGCCGGATTGGACACAACCGTTTACGTTGATGTGCGGCGCTAGTGGATATGTTGTAGGCGCAGTTTTGAGTCAACGCAAGGATAAGGTATTGTATCCTATCTATTATGCTAGCAAAACGTTGAATGGTGCGTAGGAGAATTATACAACCATAGAAAAAGAAATGCTCACGATGGTATTTGCACTAGAGAAATTCCGACAGTACTTAATCGGAACAAACGTTGTGGTGTATACTGATCATTCTGTGATCAAATATCTTATGACAAAGAAGGATGCGAAACCGAGACTAATACAGTGGGTGTTGCTTCTGCAAGAGTTTGACCTAGAAATTAAGGACCGGAAGGGCACCGAAAACCAAGTCGCTGATCATCTTTCAAGATTGGAGAATTGCGAGGTTCAGGAGAAAGAAAAAGATATTGAAGAAAGATTCCCTGATGAGCTGCTGATGTCGGTAGGTATTAATGTTCCCTGGTATGTGGACATTGTGAACTTCATCATTTATGGCCAAGTACTAGAGGATTATACTTACCAGCAGAAGAAGCTGAGACATGACGTCAAGCTTTATTTCTGGGATGACCCCTTTCTGTATCGACTTGGACCTGATCACATTTTATGTCGATGCGTCCCTGAGCATGAAGTCAAGCACATTCTAGAGCTTTGTCATGAGTCCCCTTATGGAGGACATTTTGGGGGGCAGAGGACCGCCGCAAAGGTCCTACAGAATGGCTATTTCTGGCCAACACTATTTAAGGATGCTCATGCCCATGTTGTGTAGTGTGACAGATGCCAGAGAATGGGGAACATGTCTAGAAGAAATGAAATGCCTTTGACGTCAATCTTGGAGATTGAATTATTTGATGTATGGGGAATCGACTTTATGGGCCTATTTCCACCATCAGAAGGTCATCAATACATCCTAGTCGTGGTTGATTACGTATTAAAGTGGGTTGAGGCCATCACATGTGCTAAGAATGATGCGGCCACGATGGCAAAATTTCTCAAGAAGAATATCTTTGCTCGATATGGAAACGCCACGGGCCTTAATCAGCGATGAGGGCTCACATTTCATCAACCGCATAATTACCAACCTGTTGACTAAATTTAACGTCAACCATAGAGTTGCTACCACTTATCACTCACAAACTAATGGGCAGGCAGAGATTTCTAACCGAGAGATAAAAACTATCTTGGAGAAGGTAGTCAGTACGTCCAGGAAGGATTGGTCACCCAAGCTCGATGAAGTGTTGTGGGCATATAAAACTGCCTTTAAAACTCCAATCGGCATGTCCTCATATGCCCTGGTCTTTGGAAAAGCTTGTCATCTGCCTCTTGAGTTGGAACACAAGGCGATGTGGGCATGCAAAAAGTTGAACTTTGATCACAAGTGTAGGGAAAGTTCGGAAGTTGCAACTAAACCAGTTGGTCGAATGGTGAAGAGATGCTTACGAAAATGCCAAGATCTATAAGGAGAGAACCAAGAAGTGGCATGATGACCGCATAAACAACCGAACATTCATCGAAGGTCAACAGGTATTATTGTTTAACGCACGTTTGCGATTGTTTCCAAGGAAGTTGAAGTTTCACTGGTCTAGGCCATTTCGCATCAAGACTATATTTCCCAACGGCGCAGTGGGACTGACAACTAAAGACAGAAACAACGCATTTAAAGTCAATGGTCAACGAATTAAGCCTTATTACGGGGGCGATGTGGATTGACACATGGAGACCATTGACTTGAGCAAGTAGGATTAACCGCTTGTAGGGGATGCTGTTGCGGTAATTCTGAAAACTCTTCCAATTAGCACCCCTATATCTATGTTTAATTTCTTTCCTTACAGCTTTTATATACTGCTTTCTAAAATTACGTTATTTACTGGTTATTAGAATTAGCCTTTAATGCTTTCTGTATTTACCTTCAATTTAATTCATTTGTGTATTTCCATGTCATGTTTAATATGCATCAGTAGCGCTGTTCTTACAATTTCTGTGAATGACTGAATAAAACGATGAACACCGCAATGTCTTTTTGACTTGCGTTATTGACGAATTAAAGAAGGAAACAAAAAAAAATTTGTATGCAATGCGATGATGGGTTCATTTCATGATAACAGATACACTTTGCGTCCATTATACCCAAATGCATTGCGTTGAGAGGTGTGTTGTGCTCATATGTATTGTTAGCCCATCCTTAGTGAAAACGCACTATGTTGAGGTAGTGTTGCGCTAGTAGAAATATCGTGCGCCCGTCCTCTAGAAACGCATTGAGTTAAATGGTTTGTTGTAATGATACATGCGTTGTTGCCCATCATCAGCAAAAATGTATTTGCATTAATGGAAGCATGGTGTTAATTTTTAATCGTGCATCCGTCTGAATCAAAAACAAAAGATAACTTCATTTATTATTTTTCTATGTAAAGAAGCTGATTCTTTGATTCTTTGTACATGATAAAAATTTTGTGTTGTGTTAATTGTAATTCCTTGTATACTTAGTTAATTTTTAATACAACTAAGTAACAATTCTTTCAAGTACGCAATAGCCTCTTCTTTATCATCCTTTGTCATTATTTGCGATATTCTTGATCTTCTATTTTGTGTTATTCATTGTGCTGCCATGATGTATAATATGCATACACTTAGTAACATTTCCCACACTTTGTATTTTCTAACTAACACTTAGTTAATTCGTGGCTATAGCACTATTTTAAATTTTATCCTTCAAAATTCTGCTCAAACCTTCTTTTTGAAATTTTGTCTAAGTGTTTGTCTATTCTGTCCAAACAACGCAATGAAGACCTTGCGCATCTCTAAATTTGGGGGTGGAGAAGGTCTGAGCAGAGGAGATTAAGTGATGCGGTCATTAAGAAAAATGTGTTTCTATCATTAAAAAAAAAAATTGTTTTCATATAAACTCCAATGTCAGTGCAAGGGAAACTCCAAAAAAATCCCAACCTGATAAGAGTTAAGTTGTGAAAGAAGCCTGCTCGTAGTTGGATGTTCGCATGATACCCATGGGAGCAAGCCAAAACGAAGGTGGGTTTCCAAGAACAACTCAATATGAAAAGAGAAAGATGAGAAAAAGGAAAAAATAAAAGAAATAAGAGATAACTCCTCTGAAATTCAAGAGTTAAAGTTGAGATTGGCACACAACCGTAGTTGGATGTTTGCATGACACCCGTGGGAACAAGCCAAAACGAAGGGTATAACCATGATCAATAGTTTCTAATAAATGATGCAAATTTGACCATCGCATCTAGACGCATCAAGTTGTTTTCACAAGAAGAGGTAAACATTCTTTTTAAAACTAGAAAAGCATTTTTGAGCAGAAATTTGAGGTATAGGAGAATAAAGTAGGGCTTTGTTAGAAATTATCAAGTATAGAAGGAAATTGTACTGTTAAGTAATGTTGCCTAGGTGGACAATTCGGAGCAACCAATCGATGCAAAATTTAGGATAGGAATAGAACAATATTGCCTTAGTAGAAGATATGCTTGAGGACAAGAATATATCTAAATTTGGGGGTGTGATAACTTGTAGAAATAAAAGTTATTTATATTGTTTTATTTAAATATTGCAGCCAAAAGAAAGGAAAGTTGCGTCGATTGTATAAAAATTGGCTAAGAAATGCGAGAATTATAAATTGTTGTCAATACACCTACTAACATCATTGCGATGGTAGAAAAGGATATTTCAAGTCTGTTTTGCAGGAAATCAAGTCACCGCATGCGTTCAAGGCTCAAGATAAAAAGAACAACGCATCTATGTCGCATTGCGCCCATCATTCAGGAATGAATAGATGATCAACGCAACGACGGTGCATGCGATAATTGATCAAGAGCTAAGCGATCAATGCAACTTCAACCTCATGCGGTAATAAAAAACAACACCGCATGCGGGCAAACGATCGAAGATGTGAAGAGCAACGCAAATGCAGAGAATTCTGATGCGTGTACACTGACCGTTGTGCATTTCGGACGGGATTGATTGCGTAACAGAAGGAATATTCTCTCCACCATTTCAGGAACTGCCTTAACAATAAAGTAGGGACCACAAGTCAGAGAGTCAAAGCTTAGCCTATAAATAGCTCCGGCTATTCCACTGAAAAGGGATGCTTGAATACAGAGAGAAGTGTATATACTGATATGAGAGAGAGACTGATTGAGCGACTGATCAGAGTAGATTTAGGAAGAATGAAGAGACAAGGCTGAGAGGTGAGTCTCCGGGCAAATAATCCTTCCGATCCCCGCCGTCAAAGCTCTGTACGAAGGTCACCTCTACCAGACGAGCAAGCCTGAGAGGGAAGCTCTTCTATTCATCCATTCCACACACTGGCAAGCAAAACCTCCGTTCAGATCTATGTCAAGACGTTGACAGTCTTCTGTATTTGTTTCTATCTCTTTATCATCACTTGTACTCATCTTCTTAATCCCTATCATTCACAACATGTATCAGACGCTTAATCTTAGTATTGAATGTTATGATCATTTCCATGATCATTTCTCTGTCTATTTCCGTTCACCCATAATTCATTTTCTCCATGACGTTTTCTTAATCCCATGGGTAATTAGCAATAATTAAACAAGTATATTAATTGGGTTAAGGAAATAATTAAGTTTCGTCAAGGCATGCTAGACAACATCTTCACCTATGAGAGCAGAAGTGAAGATGCCATATTGACTATCGAGACACAGTTGGAAGATTGCGTTAACTAAAGCAAGAACTTCTAGAGATGGAAGATACCTTGCGTTCACCACGTTCATCCCTGTTTCACCATAGAGATATGGGAACGCGGCCGATCACCAAGAGGTGTACGCCAAGGGAAAGCGGAACCTTAGTTACATCTTTAACGCAATTAAAAAAACTTACGACGTTTGTACTAATTATTCTTTCTCCTTCTGATTCATCCATAAAGACTTGCCATCGCATACCACGATCCTTTGTATAAACTTCACAGTCAGTCTCGAACTCAGTATCGTGTATATCATCTATCTTGTATCTTCCATCACATTAGCTTAGGTTTATTTTCATCGCAATTTATTTTATTAACGCAACTTTAGTTTATCTGCACATTTTTACTTTACCGCAATTTACTTTTCTGTACAAACACACAATCTTNTCATTTCTCTGTCTATTTCCGTTCACCCATAATTCATTTTCTCCATGACGTTTTCTTAATCCCATGGGTAATTAGCAATAATTAAACAAGTATATTAATTGGGTTAAGGAAATAATTAAGTTTCGTCAAGGCATGCTAGACAACATCTTCACCTATGAGAGCAGAAGTGAAGATGCCATATTGTCTATCGAGACACAGTTGGAAGATTGCGTTAACTAAAGCAAGAACTTCTAGAGATGGAAGACACCTTGCGTTCACCACGTTCATCCCTGTTTCACCATAGAGATATGGGAACGCGGCCGATCACCAAGAGGTGTACGCCAAGGGAAAGCGGAACCTTAGTTACATCTTTAACGCAATTAAAAAAACTTACGACGTTTGTACTAATTATTCTTTCTCCTTCTGATTCATCCATAAAGACTTGCCATCGCATACCACGATCCTTTGTATAAACTTCACAGTCAGTCTCGAACTCAGTATCGTGTATATCATCTATCTTGTATCTTACATCACATTAGCTTAGGTTTATTTTCATCGCAATTTATTTTATTAACGCAACTTTAGTTTATCTGCACATTTTTACTTTACCGCAATTTACTTTTCTGTACAAACACACAATCTTGTAAAAACCGGTCGCATATATCACAAATGTTACACATTAACGACAACAATCCCTATGTTCGACCTCGGATTACTCTGAGAAACTTGCGTTGGAATTATACTTGGTTTCAGTGCAAGGAAACTTGTGACAATGCATTACTCCATAGCATACTACAAGCATATATCTAGAAGTAGTATCGCATAAAATGTGCATGAGCAATAACACAGCATAAGATTACATTTTGCGTTACACGTTTATGGCAACATGAGCTTGTAGCACATCATCATGCATGCACATTACACACGATCAAATCCCAAGTCATTAGCCGGGAACACGACACTCACTTCAGATTCATTGTGGTCAACCTCAGAATTTTCTAATCTGGACAAGTGATCCGCAACTTTTCTCTGTCCCTTTCCGATCAATTATCTCGATATCAAATTCTTGAAGGAGGAGAACCCATCTGATCAACCTTGACTTTGCATCCTTCTTTATCATCAGATATTTGATTGTCGAGTGATCAGTGTGAATGAGTACCTTGTTCCCAATAGATATGCCCGGAATTTTTCCAACGCAAAAATCACAGCCAGGAGCTCTTTTTCAATACTAGTATAATTAAGTTGAGCAGAGTTCAGAGTTTTACTCGCATATGTGATGGGGTGCAAAATAGTTTTCTTCTTTTGCGCTAATGCAGCTCCCATCGCATACCCACTTGCATCGCACATGAGTTCGAATGGGAGTGTCCAATCCGGCGCAATCAAGATGGGTGCGGTAATCAACGCATCTTTTAAAATTTTGAATGCGTTGAGGCAATTGTTGTCAAATTCAAACTTCTTGTCTGCCTCTAACAACACACTCAGTGGTCTTGCTGGCATGCCCCAAGAAGCTTCACACAGCCTTCACGTTGGTGGGAGGTGGAAGCTTTTCAATTGCGTCAATCTTTGCTTTGTCCACCTCCAACCCTTCTCAGGAGACCTTGTGTCCCAACACTATTCCCTCCTTTACCATGAAGTGACATTTTTCCCAATTGAGCACCAGGTTTGTCTCTTCACATCTTTTCAGAATTTTCTCTAGATTGGCCAGGCAGACTTCATAAGTGTCCGCATAAATGGAGAAGTCATCCATAAATATTTCTACTAAGTCCTCGAGATAATCTGAAAAGATCGCCATCATGCACCTCTGAAACGTGCTTGGTGCATTGCAGAGGCCAAACGACATGCAGCGAAAAGAAAATGTCCCGTATGGGCAGGTGAATGTGGTCTTGTCTTGGTCTTCAGGAGCTATCATGAGCTGATTATACCCGGCATATCCATCCAAGAAGCAATAAAAATCGTTCCCTGTTAATCTGTCCAGCTTTGATCGATGAATGGCAAAGGGAAGTGATCTTTCTTTGTGGCCGCATTCAATTTGTGGTAGTCCATGCAGATGAGCCATCCAGTGATGGTCCTTTGCGGTATTAATTCATTGTTCTCATTTGAGACTACCGTCATTCCTCCCTTCTTCGGCACACATTGCACGGGGCTGACCCACATGCTATCTGCAATGGGATAGATAATGCCCGCATTCAGCCACTTGATAATCTCCTTTTTGACGACCTTCTTCACCACAGGGGTTCAGAACGATGAGAAAAAGTCGTGCGCTAGACAGTTTTGGGAACAGAGCCCATTTGGTGCCCCAAACGGCTCTTGGGCCCGGTGGGGCTTCCCCAGGGCCCAATTTTTGTGCATGAACTTTCTATCGGGAAGTATTTGAAAATAGACCAAGGGGTCAAAACAATGAGAAAAAGTCGTGCACCAGATGGTTTTGGGAACTGAGCTCATTTGGTACCCTAAACGGCTCATGGGCCCGATGGGGCTACTTTGATGCCAAATTTTTGTGGACAAACTTCAGCCGAGAAAAATTTGAAAATGAACCAACGATTTAGAACGATGAGAAAAAGTCATGTGCCAGACGGTTTTTGGAACGAAGCTCATTTGGTGCCTCAAATGGCTCCCTCAATGGTGGGGTTGTCCTGGGACCCAATTTTTGTGCGCGAACTTTCTATTGTGCTAAAATTTGAAAGCGGACCTAAGGGTTCAAAATGATGAGAAAAAGCCATGTGCCAGATGGTTTTAGTAACGGGGCTCATTTTGTGCCCCAAACGGTTCCCGGGCCTTGTGGGGCTGCCTCAAGGCCCAATTTTTATGCGCAAACTTCCCGTCGGGCTAAAATTTGAAATTGGACCCAGGGGTTCAGAACAATGAGAAAAAGTCGTGCGCCATATTGTTTTGGGAATATAGCTCATTTGGTGCCCCAAACGGCCCCCGGGCCCAACGGGGCTGCCTTGAGGCCTAATTTTTGTGCTTGAACTTTTCACCGGGCGAAAATTTTAAATCGGACACCCTCAAATTTAGATATAGGCTTGTCCTCATGCATATCTTCTACTAAGGCAATGATGCTCAATTCCTATCCTATATTTTTGCATCGATTGGTTGCTTCGAATGTTACACTTAGGCACATTTCTTACAACACAATTTCCTTCTATCCTTGCTAATTCTTAACAAAACCCTACTTTATTCTTCTATATAACAAAATTCTGCTCAAAGATGCTTTTCTAGTTTTTTTAAAATAGAATGTTTATCTCTTCTTTGTCAAAACAACTTAATATGTCTATATGTGGTGGTCAAACTTTGCGTCATTTATTAGAGACTGTTGGTCATGGTTACACCCTTTATTTTGGTTTGTTCTCACGGGTGTCATGCGAACATCCAACCACGGTTGTGTGCCAATTTCAACTTTAACTCATGATATTCAGAGGAGTTGTCTCTTACACTCTTTTATTTTTCTTTTGCAATTTTCTCTTTTCATACTGCATTGTTCTTGGAAACCCACCTTCATTTTGGCTTGCTCCTACAGGTGTCATACGAATATCCAACTATGAGTAGGCTCCTTTAACAACTAAACTCTTATCAGGTTGGGAACATTTTTTAGGTTTTCCCTTGCGCTGACATTGGAGTTTTGTATAAGCTAAATATATATATATATATATATATATTAAATGAAAATGAATGCATTTTCTTGAAGATCGCATATTCTTGATCTTATCTGCTCAGACCTACTCCACCCCCAAATTTAAAGACGAACAAGGCCCTCATTGCGTTGTTTGGATAGACTAGACAAACACTTAGAATAAAAATTTCAAAAAGAAGATTTGAGCAGAACTTTTAAAGATAAAAGGTAAAGTACTGCTAAACTAAGAATTAACTAAGTGTTAGTCAGAATTTACAAAGTATGGGAAATGTTTCTAAGTATAAACATATTATATATCATGGCAACACAACAAATAACGCAAAGAAATAAAAGGTCAGAACATCGCAAATATTGTCAAAGGATGATAAAGAAAAAGGCACAGGCAAAAAGGAGTGAATATGTACTCATTTGTATTGAATATTAACAAAGTATACAAATAATTAAAAATTAACGCAATACAAAATTGTTGCCTATACAATGAATCAAAGAATAGAGCTATTATCTTTTTGAATTTGATTCAAATGGGTGCATGCTAAAAATTAACACCGCGCTTCTATTAACGCAAAGACATTTTTGCTGAGGGTAGGCAACACCGCATGTACTCCTGCAACACACCCCTTAATTCAACACATTTCTAGAGGATCGGGCGCATGGTATCTCTACCAGCGCATCACTACCTCAACATAGTGCCTTTTCACTAAGGACAGGCAAAGAATACATATGCGCGCAACACACCCCTCAACGCAATGCTTTTGGGTGTAATGAACACAAGGTTGTCTTTTGTTAACACACAATGCACCCATCATCGCAGTATATACCAATTTTCTTCTTTTTAAGTCATCAAAACGCAAGTCGAAAAGACTTTGCGGTGTCTAATGTTTCATCCAATCATTCACGGAAATTAAAGAACAGCGCTATTAATGTATACAAATTAAAGGAATTTAAACATGACATGAAAAATTAAATTGAAGAGAATTACAGAAAGCATTAAATGCTACTCCTAAAAAGCAGTAAATAACGAGATTTAGAAAGCAGTAAAAGAAAACTATAAAGAAAGCACGTAAAGATAAATAGGGATGTTGATTGAAAGAAGTTCTCAAAATTACCGCAATCGTTTCCCCCGCAAACGGTTTAATCCTGCTTGCCTAAGTCAATGGTATCCATGCGTCGCTCGAAGTCACCTCCGTAGTACGGTTTAATCCATTGACCATTGACTTTAAATGCGTTGTACCTGTCTCTTATACACATCTAGATGTGTATAAGAGACAGCCTTACAAACGGTTTAATCCTGCTTGCCTAAGTCAATGGTATCCATGCGTCGCTCGAAGTCACCTCCGTAGTACGGTTTAATCCATTGACCATTGACTTTAAATGCATTGTTCCCATCTAAAGTTGTTAGTTCCACTGCGCCGTGAAGAAAGATAGTCTTGATTTTGAACGGCCCAGACCAGCGAGATTTCAACTTCCCTAGGAACAACCGCAAACGAGCATTAAATAATAATACCTGTTGTCCTTCGGTTAATGTTCGGTCATTTATGTGGTCATCATGCCACTTCTTGGTTTTCTCCTTATAGATCTTGGCATTTTTCCCAGTTCAAAACAAGATTTGTTGCCACACATCTCTTCAAGACCTTTTCAAGGTTAGATAGACAGGAGTCGTAATTATTACCAAAGACTGAAAAATCATCTATGGATACCTCAACTAACTCCTTCAAGTAATCTGAGAATATTGCCATCATGCACCGTTGAAAAGTGCCTGGTGCATTACACAGTCCAAATGGCGTGCGTCAAAATGCAAACATACCAAATGGGCACGTGAATGTTGTCTTATCCTGATCTTTCGACGCAATTTCTATTTGATTATACCCTTAATAGCCGTCAAGAAAACAGGAAAATCCATTCCCCACAAGTCTATCTAGCATCTGATCAATGAACGGGAGTGGAAAGTGGTCCTTTTTAGTGGCCAAGTTTAACTTGCGATAATCCATTCAAATTCCTCACCTCGTAGTCGTTCTTGTGGGAATTAATTCATTCTTGTCATTAGTGACAACTGTCATCCCTCCTTCTTTGGAACACACTGCACTGGGCTCATCCAGCTACTATCAGATATCAGGTAGATGACTCCTGCATCCAACCACTTCACTATTTCTTTCTTTACGACCTCCCTCATAGTCGGGTTCAAGCGGCGTTGCCTTTCTACCGATCCTGACTTTCCTTCTTCCAGACGAATCTTGTGCATACAATACGAGGGACTGATTCCTCGAATGTCCACCAAGGTCCATCCTAAGGCCTTTGCGTTATTTCTTAGGATCTATATGAGCACATCTTCTTTCTTCTTACTCAGCGATGCGGAAATGATAACTGGTAACGTGTTGTTACTTCCTAAGTAAGCATACTTAAGGTGCACGGGTAACGGCTTTAACTCTAGCACAGGTGGCTCTTTCAAAGATGGCTTAATGCGTTGTGAGGTCCGTTCAGATAACTTGAGTGGTTTAAAATTTTATTCAGTATAAATTGCGGCGCAGTACTCCTTCAATATTGCACCGATTTCAAGATCTTCTTCCTCCTACTCCTTCAGGGGTTCGTGTCAATGTTCTTCCCGCAGTTCCTCAATATATTGGCAGTTTTCCATATCACCTGGGTACTTCAATGCATTAAACACGTTGAATTTTACTTCCTGGTCATCGACCCTAATGGTCAATTCCCCTTTTTGCACATCGATCAGTGCTCGCTTTGTTGCGAGAAATGGGCGAGTCAAGATGATAGGGACTTTTCTATCAGCTTCATAATCCAATATGACAAAATCTACTGGAAAGATAAACTTATCCACTTGCACGAGTACATCCTCTATCTTGCCCTCATGATGCTTTATTGATCTATCGGCCAACTGTAATGTGATCATAGTTGGTCTTGTGTTGTCGATATCCAATTTCTTAAAAATCGATAAAGGCATTAGATTTATGCTTGCCCCTAAATCGCACAGCGCATTCCCAACCATCTTCCCTCCTATCGTGCAGGGCAATGTAAAACTCCTAGGGTTCTTCATTTTAGTGGGGTATGGTTTTGAAACAATGTGCTGCATTCATATGTTAGCACAACTGTTTCATTTTCCCCGATTTTTCTTTTATTGGCAAGTATATCCTTGAGAAATTTTACATAACTCGGCATCTGCTCTAGTGCTTCTATTAAGGGAATGTTAATGTGTAGCTATCAGAGAACGTCCAAGAACCTCTGAAATTGCTTACTATCGTCTTTCTTCTTCAGCCTGGACGAGAAAGTTGGAGGATCCCGCCTTACTTCTTGTTGCGTTGGTTGTTTGTTGAGGTCCTGTTGTTGTTGTGTTTCATTATCTGGAGGTTGCGTTGATTGAGAATTCAAGCCTTGAGGAGATTCGTCTTTTGTAGCTTCTGAATTGGTAATTTTTCCACTATTAATTGATTGATCATCATCAACAGTCAAATCTACTGGTGTTGTTGTCGCATCTGGTACTGATGGCATAGGGGTTGTTGTTTTGCAACTTCTTAATGTCACTGCATGACACTGTTCTTTACCTCACTACCCCGATGCTCCTGAGTTGCTGTGCCACGTACTAGGCACTTTCTTCTTTAATTCCCTCGTAAGCTGATCTATCTGCTCTTCTAATTCTTTAAAGGAGTCAGCTTGCGATTGTCTCATTGCCTTGCTCTTTTCAATGTACTATTTTAATGATGTCTCCAGAGACGAGGTGCCACATATAAGAACGGTTAGTCACAGGGTGGTATACCTTGAGAATTACCTGGGTTACAGTCCGGAGTAATGAAGACCGGAGNATAAGAACGGTTAGTCACAGGGTGGTATACCTTGAGAATTACCTGGGTTACAGTCCGGAGTAATGAAGACCGGAGGGTTGCCTCTATCCCCTTGATAACTGTTCTGATAGAAACTATGCCCCCCCTGGTTGTGATTCCCGTCCCAACTTGAAGTTGGATGATCCCACCAACCAGGGTTGTAGATGTTGCCAACCGATTCATCGTAGACAGAATATACGGGTTGTTGATTCCCTGGGCAGAGTTCTACTGGATGTCCTCTCCACATTTGACGCAATTCATTATGGCCATGTGAGTCACCACATTAACTTGCGCTGATCCTTGAGAGAGAGTTCTCTGTTGGTTAGCCTTCGTCTAGAGAAGTGAGGTCACGGTGGTCATTTAATCGACTAGTGCGCTCATTGTATCAGTTGACACATCAACACTTTCTACTCTTTCTTGCTCTAGACCTCTTACCTCAATCCCGGTATCAATCCACTCATTAAAATATCGCAAGATGCAATCCAAGATATTCTTTGCTTCCGTATATGATCTGTTCATTAATCTTCCTTCTGCGGAGGCATCGGCAACTGCTTGCGTTGATTGGTCTAAGCCATTATAAAAGGTTTCCATCAGCTCTTCACTAACTGTCGGAATCGCACCCATGCGGTGCTCAAGCTTTCATAATCCTTTTGCTCAAAATTCAGCACATCCCTCCGTTTTCTTGCGTTGACGGCTGGAAGGAAGAATTTATTCATGAACCTATCAACCAACTGTTCCCATGCTTTAATCTCATTCGGCTCTAATGACTGAGCCCACCTCTTTGCTTCATCCCGCAGTGTGTATAGGAAAAGATATAACCTAAGTCTTTCTTGAGTCACATCAGGCATGGAGAATATGCTGCACATGTCTACAAAATTCGTCAAATGCACATGCGGGTCTTCTCCTTGTAATCCTCTAAATTGACCCATATTCTGAATCATCTGCAGCATAATTGGTTTTATTTCAACGCTTACATTCTCCTCAACTGTTTGTCATGCGATTCTTGGTGAGAAGTTATAGAAATCTGGCGCCGCATAGTCTCTTATTGGGACGTCATGATCAGTAGCAAGAAATATGGAGCCTTGTGCTGGCCCATTTTCCTTTTGATTCCCTGTGGGAGCCTCGTTATTATTAACCATGCTTTTTCACCACTTAATTCGCCCCTGATGTGCTCTTGCGCGAATAATACACTTGATCTCTAGGTCCGCTTAGAATTTCTGAATTACTCCAGCACTCATAAGCTGTCAGACTGCTCTTCACGTTGAACAACCAGTACAAAGAGATATGTCCTACAAAACACCACAAACACACTCAAACAATAAACCGTTAACCATTCCCCAGCAACGGTGCCATAAACCTGTAACGCGTATTTTGGTATGATGCAAGTCCATGCCATAAACTTGATGACATAGATTTTATGCGATGATATGTGATACTACTTCTAGATATGCGTTATTAACGAATGTTCTTATAGTATGTTGTGCGTTGTCACAAGTTTCCTTGCATTAAAACCAAGTATAATTTTACCGCAAGTTTCTCGGTGTGATCCGAGGTCGAACATAGGAACTGTTTTAGGTTATTGCGTTATGATTGTGATATATGCGACTAGGGGTTTTTCAATTTATAAAAGAGTTTTGTGTACAAGTAATTAAACATATAATAAAGTAAAGTAAAGCGGTAAAGATGCAATAATAAAATAAATTGCGATTAAATAAATCTAAGCTCAGATGATACAAGATACCGGTTTCATGATACAAGATACTGAGGTCAAGGCTGGCTGTGAAGATTATGCAAAGATCGTGTAATACGGTGACAAGTCTTATATGCGAAGCAGAAATAGAAAAGATAACTAATATAAACAGCGCAAGTTCCTTAATTGTGTTAAAGATATAAGTACTATTCCACTTTTCCCTTGGCGTACACCTCTCGATGATCAGCCGCGTTCCCACATCTCTATGGTGAAACACAGATGAACTTAATGAACGCAAGGTTACTTCTATCTCTGGAAGTACTACTCGCTTTAGTTAACGCATTCTTCTAACCTTCTCTCGACAGATCAAAATGACATCTTCAATCTGTTCTCACAGGTAAAGATGTCGTCTAGCATGCCTTAGCTAAACGCATTTATCTCTTTAGCACAAATTAAGTTACTCGTTTAATCCATATTAATTACCAAGGTATTAAGAAAACTTCATGGAGAAAATGATTACTGAAGGAATAGAAATAGGCAGAGAAATGAAAATGAAAATGATCGAGACATTCAATAAAACTATTTAGCGTCTGATACATGATTTGTGAATGAAGAGATTAAGAAGATGAAATACACTTGATGAAATAGAGTTAGAAACAAATACAAATAAGTGCCAAATCTTAGCGCCGATCTGGATGGAGATTTGCTTGCCGGCGTGGATGGAGTGAACGGATGGATGAGCTTCCCTCTCAGGCTTGCGTAACCGGTAGCAGGGATCTAAGCACAAAGCTTCACGGTGGGGATCTGGCAGATTCGCACTGAGACTCACCTCTCGGCCTTGTCTCTTCTCTTCCCAGATTTCTTCCGATCAGTACTCAACTCAGCCTTTCTCTCAATAATCTAGCATTAATTAGCCCTCGTATCAAATATACCCATATCCAGTATCTCTTCTCTGAATTCTATAGGGGTATTTATAGGTGAAAAGCTTTGACTCTTGCTTGTGGGCCCCACTTATTGTTATGGAAATTTCGGAGATGGAGGAATAAATATTCCTTCTGTTATGCAATCAGACCGTCAAATCTACACATTGGTTAGTTGTACACGTGTCACAATCCTCCGCGTTTGTGTCGCTTAGTTGCATCTTTCGATCGATTGCTCGCATGCGGTTTTGTTTTTATTACCGCATGCGATTGAAATTCAGCTCGGGATCGACTGTCACATTGCGCCGTCATTGCATTAATCGTCTCTTCATTGTGGTTTGATAGGCGCAATGTGACAGAGATGCGTTGTTCAGTTTCTTGTTGAGCCTTGATCGCAAGCAGTGACTTGGTTTCCTGCAAAACAGAGTAAAAATATCCTCTTCTACCATCTTGACGATGTTAGTGGGTGTAATTGTGATAATTCATAATTATTGTATTTCGAAGCTAATTTTCATACAATCGACGCATATTCCTTCTCTTTTGGCCGCAATATCCAGATGAGGCAGCATAAATAACTTGTATTTCTATAAGTTATCAGACCCAGGGGTTCATAACGATGATAAAAAGTCATGCGGCAGACAATTTTGGGAATAAAGTAATTTGGTGCCCCAAACGGCTCCCGGGTCCAGCGAGGCTGCCCCGGGGCCCAATTTTTGTGCACAAACTTCTTGCAGAGCAAAAATTTGAAATTGGACCTAGGGGTTCAAAACAATGAGAAAAAGTCGAGCGGCATATGGTTTTGGGAACGAAGCTCATTTGGTGCCCCAAACGGCTCCCGGGTCCAGCGAGGCTGCCCCGGGGCCCAATTTTTGTGCACAAACTTCTTGCAGAGCAAAAATTTGAAATTGGACCTAGGGGTTCAAAACAATGAGAAAAAGTCGAGCGGCATATGGTTTTGGGAACGAAGCTCATTTGGTGCCCCAAACGACTCCTGGGCTCGACAGGGCTACCCCGGGCACCTATTTTTGTGCGTGAACTTTCTGCTGGGCGAAAATTTGAAAGTAGACCCAGTAGTTCAGAACAATGAGAAAAAGTCGTGTGCCAGACGATTTTGGGAACCAAACTCATTTTGTACACGAGCTTTCCATCGGGCGAAAATTTGAAAATAGACCCAAGGGTTTAGAATGATGAGAAAAAGTCGTGCGCCAGACGATTTTGAGAATGGAGCTCATTTGGTTCCCAAAACAGCTCCCGAGCCCGGAAGAGCTGCCTTAGGGCCCAATTTTTGTGCGCGAACTTTCCGCCAGGTGAAAATTTGAAAACGAACCCGGGGGTTCAGAACGATGAGAAAAAGCTATACGCTAGACGGTTTTTTGAAGGGGCTAGACCTGTCTCTTATACACATCTAGATGTGTATAAGAGACAGGAACAATAGATCATAGTTCTACTATGACTAAACCCCTCTTGGGGCAGGAGAAAGTGTGGCGCCACATTGTTCAAGACCCAAAATTAGCCCTAAATAGAGTAACCCCTACTTCGAGAAAGGAGTGAATTTCATCTTGTGTAGTTGTGTTCCTAGCTCCTAATCAGACGAATCCCCAAAATGGTAGGCTTATTGAGTTGGCGATCTGGCCACTCTCACCCATACAAATCAAATTACCGCCTTCATAGGTTGGAGTTCACAACTCACTCAGGATTCGGGTCATGTTACCTATGGTCATCCTGGTGAAATGTAAGTCTCTATTATGAACGACGTTATATAATGAGACTAAACGTTTCATGGTCCGGTCTTATACAAACTCCTTTGTATAGAATATCCCCGTTCGCATGTCTAATACATGAATGATCAGGATCAAATCATTTGTAGCACTTTACAACAATTGTAACACCTACAAAGCGGGCCACACTCGTAGTGTCACCAGGATAAGGTACCTAACCTTATCCATCTACTACAGACCATTTAGTTTATCACTTAAACATGATCCACCCGTTTGTCTCCACATACATGTTTAAGTTACAATGGTAACCTCAGATGTTAGTTTATTGGTTTGTGGTTAATGCAACTAACATATCACATATTTTGTAGACAATGAATAAAATATCATATACTTTATTCAATACAAAATGAGTTTGTTCATACAATGTTTACAAACTATAGAACCCTACAAGATTTAGGGCATTAATCCCAATACAACTGATCTTTATAAATCTTGGCTACAACACACCCAACACTCCATAGTTCAAACACATAATGGCTTCAACACATAGTTCTTCACTTAGGAAAATTTTTGCTTATTAAGGCCAAGCACTTAGTCTAAAAAACTCCTCATCTTCCTCCATGCCTATCATGCACTCTACTAACCTCCATAGAGCATGGCTTCCATCCACAAGGCCTTATGCACCTACGCATTAACTCCCCCAACGAATGGCCCATTTTGGCTTCCATAATTAGCCAATTTTCCCCTTACTAATGGTCTCAATACTTTGAACATTTCCCTTTATTTTCCCTCATCATGCTTTTTCTACCAACTTATTATAACTTTTTCTTAATCGTGCTCAACATGTTAATTACTTACTAATTATTGCACCTAAGTAAGGAAATTAGGGTTCGGGGTTTATGGTAAATGAATAGAATCATGTGAATTACCTCGTTTGCTAACTAATTTTTCATGAAAAAAACTTCCAAATAAAACATGGCACAACCTCGATACAAGATTCCTCTGGCTGAATGAAATCTAACATAATATACAAGCCCTCCACTGAAGCCGATGAATCGACAGGCTAACCGACATTAGTAGAAGGGTAGGCAAGCACCACAAAAGGACCGTCTCCCCCAAATCCTGCACCAACTCTGACTCCAAGTTCATTTGGTTGGTTCACAACCTAGTGTGAACCAACCATCCCCTCACGAGGCATCCTTGGTCTTGGTCAATTGCCCTTCATGTTGGGTTGTATGTCCTAAAACTCGTAGTTTGTAAGTTAAACATATTCTATTATCAATAAAGATGTTATTCAATATTACTTCAATAAAGTTGTTATTAAACCTATAAATTGCACTTATAAAGTCTAAATCCAATAAACTAAGATCCATGGCTATTATATGAATACTTGAACTTTATGTGGAGACATAAAAGTGGATTAGGTTTGAGTAAATAGTCAAAATGATCTATAGTATACGAATAAGGTTGGTTGACTTATTCTGGTAACACTATTGGATGCGACCCACTCTGTAGTTATTACAATTTGTTTGTAAAGTGCTACAAACGAAGTGATCCTGATTCGTTCATATATTGACATGAGGAGTGGAGGCATCCTATACGATGAGTTTGTGTAAGATTGGACCAAGAAATAAGTCACTCTTACTTTATAACGTTGTTTATTGTTTAAGACTGACTATTTCGCTTAGATGACCTAGGTAACTCGATCTTAATTCTAAGCTAACTATGAACTCCTGTTTATTCGGGATTATCCTTAGATTTGCGTAGGTGAGGGTTGGCTCAACAGTACTGGCTCAATAAGCCTCCCATTTCACGGGTAAGACTGGGTAGATAGCTGAAGACATAGGGTGCAAGAAGGAATTCACACCTACCCGTTTTAGGGATAGGAGAAAGATTATTCTTTTAAATACTGAATCCAAGTCTTGAACAAGGGGTCTCACCCTCTCATTGGCCCAAGAGAGATTCGGTTTAGTGATTGGATCACAAACTAATTGTTCATTAGAGAATCAATGGACTTTAAGGAGCAAGATGTAATATCGGAGGTAAAACAGCATATTGACCAAGCCGTTATTACGAACAACCTGTGAAGGGTCAACTTATTGATTATGGTTAAATCAAGTGGACACAAATATATCTATAGTGAGGAGAGTGCAACTATCGAGCTATAGTGGTGTGAATTGATAGTTAATGAATACCGATTCATTTGATCTAAAGAGTTTTAGCCAATTAATCTTAAATCATTGGAGCTCATGATTTGTAGGTCCATTAGGTCCCTCTACTAACTCGTAAATATGAACACCTTGAATTAATAATTTGAGTGAATTTTGAATGATATCAATTTGAATTGTTCAAATTGAATTTCAATTTGAATTGTTCAAATTGAATTTCAATTTGAAATGTTGAAATTAAAATTAGGGTTTGAATTTGAATAGTTAAAATTCAAATTAAGGTTTATACAATTATATTTGATATAATTAATCAATGTTTAATTTATCGAAATTAAACGAAATTGGAGAGTTTATAATATTTAAATATCGATTTAAATATTAGTTACATGAATAGGATTCATGTTTTAAATTAGGTGTGTGATTAGTTTAATGTTAATTAAATTATTATTTAATTAATTAAATATGTTTAATTAATGAGAAATTATTTCAAATGGTAAAACTATTGAAAATATTTATAAGATATAGCAAAATTTTAAAGCTATCAATAATAGATGTTGATAGACTATGATAGACTTCTATTAGTGTCTATCAATGTCTAGTATATCAATGTCACTGATAGACATTGATAGAATTCTATCAATTCTATCAGCATCTATCATTGATAGTTCTGAAATTTTGCTATATTTTGTAAATATTTTGGTTCATTTTTCTATATTTAAAAACAACCCTGAATTAATTAAAATTAAATTAATTTCTCATTTTATTTCAAATTTCATAATTTGAAATTTTGATTTTGATTTTAATTAATTTTGAATTAATTGAAATTAAAAACAAATAAAATGGAAAATGGATTTTTTAAAATAAAAAGTGGAAACACCCCACTTTTGTGAAGTATGAGGTGTTTCCTCTTCAATTACACACCTTGTCCACTGAATTTCAGATGATTGAAGTGTCAATGTCGTTGAACCTTAGTGCTTGCATGTGAATTAAATATGAAACCTCTTCAATTTGTAGATGGGATAAGAGTTTTTGTAGCTGGAAAAGTTCTTGTTGCAGTGTTCTTCTTCTTGAAAAAAACCAATTTTTCCCTTCACAAGTTTACTCTAATTGGAGTTCCACCACTCAAATTCAAGGCTGAGAATAGTAGAGAAGATCTCTTGGTGGTTCACTGTTGAATTGGAGCTGGAATCTTATGAGAGCAGCTTGGAATTGGGAGAATTCATCAAAAGTATGTTGTTAAGAAACCCTCTTCTTAAATTTTTGTTTAAACATGCTTTTAAAACTCAAATTAAATGTAATTAGAGTGCTTATTGATTTTGTTTGCTTTCGTTGCATGCTAGTAGATCCTAATACTTCAGACTGAAAAGGGAAGGTGAAGAAATTGGGGGAACAAGTGGTGTGCCGGCAAAGGACCAAGGACACAAAGGTTCAAAAGAAGAACCCCAAATGTCAATGGTGCTCATATCTGGTGACTCTAACTAAGATGTTTTCTTCGTCTTGTGGTTGGGTGGGGGTGTTTGGTGTTTGTTTACATTTTGTTAGTTTTTTTTATGTGGTAAATATCAAACCTTAACCCTATCATTTTGTATCCTCTAACTTATATTTCTAACTTTTTTTTTTATGAATTCAAATTTCGTCCCTCCTTTATTTTCAATTTTTTGTTTTTTTATATAAGGTTGCCATTAGAATCTAGTGTGGGAAAATACTACGCCAAATATAAGGAACTGAAAATAACATATGCATGCAACACACAGGGTGATTGAAGATAATCAAAACGTTTCTAATGTAATCTATATTGTTATTGATACCGAGTGAATCTGGGAATCAAATATACAACCATACAACGATAACGCCTAACCTATTTCCGAATAAAGTTTTGTGTTAACGTTATCGATATCGACAAACAAATACGGTAGGTCAATAAGCATATGGATGATGGATCGAACATGTGCGCATTGGAAGAAAAACAGATCTAAAGTACTCTAATTGGGTTAATTACAAAGGACAAGCATGCAATTATAACAAATAAAAAGGGGAAGAAAAAATACAACCTTTGTAGTCTCCAGTCTTCTCCAAATTATCTCCAATCTTCTCATGAACGGTTCGTAGACCACCACGAGAATCTTCCTGTCTATTCTCTAGCCTTAGAACGGGATGGTGGAAACCGGTGGGTGACTAATTTGGAGAGGAAAAAGCTAAGTATTTGAGAGAAAACATTTATGAGATTATCACATAATTCTCATAAATTTCCACTTTGACCAAGAGTTCTAAACAAACAAGAAATTCTTCCTTTTAAAGGCCATTACATGCAAAAGATGCAACTTTTAGTTTGATGAGAATTTGACACTAAAAAATCCACTAACTCAAAGTGGGATTTAATGGGACAAGTGTCTTCAAATGAAGACAATATTTAGCCTACAAAAGTTGGCATTTCTCACTCGCAAATGTTGAAAAATTCTACTAACTTGGTCAAAGTTTGACTCTCAAAGTCTAAAGTCAACAAATTTGACTCTTTGACTTTCAAAGTCAAAAGTCAATATGTTGACTTTCATTACAATTTTGACCTAGTCAACAAATTTGACTTTTAATCCAATTTTGACCAATTCCATTTAATTTCAAAATTAATCCTAATAATTAATTTTAAGATTAAATTAATATTAAATAATTAATTGAAAATTTTAATTTAGTATTAAATCCAATAAAAATCCAATGAATATGAATCCCTATTCATAAGCTTGATATTTAAACCTTATTTAAGTATTTCCTATTTTCTCTCTCTTTATGTTTAATTCACAATTAAACATTAGGTTAAATATATCGTATATATTTACCGCTTTGCTCCAACAACTGAATTTGAACGCTTCAAATTCGTTCTTCAGACTGTTCTAAGGTTTAGTCTGATATGAGCTAGTAGGGGGACCTCATAGAACCTACAGATCATGGGCTCCAACGATCAGTGATTAACCGACTAAACTCTTTAATATAATTCCACCATTCTTAACTACTGGGTCATTCCACTAAAGCCCAGTAGTTGTACTCCCCTCACTATAGATATATTATATCCACTTGATATAACCATAATTAGTAAGTTAACCCTTCACAGGTTGTTCGTAATAACAACTGAGTCAAAAGTTGTTTTATCCCCGAGATTACATCTTGCTCTTTAAGTCCCATGGATCCTCTAATGAATATTCAATTTGTGATCTAGTCACTAAACCGAGTCTCTCTTGGGCCAATGGGAGGGTGGGGCTCCTTGTTCAAGACCGGAGTCAGCACTTAAGGGAACAACCTCTCTATTATCCCTAAAAGCGGGTAGGAGTGAATTTCGTCTTGCACCCTATGTCTCCAGAAATCTACCAGGTCTTATCCTTGAAATAGGAGGCTTATTGAGCCGACGCTGTTGAACCAACCCTCACCTATGCAAATCTAAGCATAATCCCGAATAAACAGGAGTTCATAGTTAGCTCAAAATTAAGGTCAAGTTACCTAGGTCATCGCTTTGAAATAATCAGTCTTAAACAGTAAAAAACGTTGTCAAGTACGAGTGACTTAATTCTTGATCCAATCTTATGCAAACTCATTGCATAGGACAATCCCGCTCCTCATGTCAGCACATGAACGAATCAGGATCACTTTGTTTGTAGCACTTTACAACAAATTATAACAACTACAGAGTGAGCCGCATCTAATGGTATTACCAAAATAAGGTACCCAGCCTTATTCGTACACGGTAGACCATTTTGGCTATTTACTAAACTTGATCCACTCTTATGTCTCCACATAAAGTTCATGTATTCAAACAATAGCCATGGATCTTTAGTTTATTGGACTTAGACTTTACAAGTGCAATTCACATATTCAATAACAGTTTCATTGAATAAACGTCAATAACATCTTTATTGATAATAAAATATGTTTAACATTACAAACTGCGAGTTTTATGACATACAACCAAACAATGAAAAGTTGGGACTTGTAAAATTTATAAAATGGTTACCAAACAAATAACTTTGGTCATATTCTAACCATAAGGTTATTCTCCATGTTGTCGTTATTGACATATCATAAAAATGGTAGATCAATAAGCAGAGGAACAAATGAGGGCTATAAAGTTATTCTAACAGATATTATTGTTATTGATCAATCTACCCTAAAGCGATAACTCCAACAGTATTCCAAACATAAGTTTATATCCATGTTATCGTCATCAAGAAACTAATGGAAACAATAAATCGATAGCACAAGAGTGAATGGAGTTATAAAATTATTAAAACGGGCACAACCATTATTGATCGATGCATCCGTAAAGCGATATATTATGATGTTAAAGATGGAAAGTCGGCATAAAGTACTTTTATGAAGGAAGTGGGTCCCATTGCAAATTCAAACATAATAGAATTGAGCACCCTCTAGACCTCAACCAATTTACAAGATTTGATTACATATGAGAAGGTGGGCCACGATTAATTACCATGAACATGTAAAAAAATAAAAACAATCGGATGGGGCCCACTAATCAAATGGCGATTGATTTACCCCGTGGCCTTATTTTCCGGCTCGCTCGTTGTTTGGGAACTAAAATGGAGGCACAGGTGCTTTGCCTGAGATTCTCACCAGTTCCACCATTGCTCTCTACTTCCTCAATCTTACCAAAGCTTTGGACTTCTCGTTTTTTGAAGCACTATTCATCTGGTCCTGGTTAGCCCTCTTACAGCTTCTTCAATGACTCTTCAGGTACAGATTTTCATCGTAACTTCTCATTTTGGTGACGGTTTGATGGTCAGTTTTACGGAGGAGCTTAAGCAAGGAAGAGCCGCTTATTGATGGGCTTCCTAAAGAGTATTACGATGATGTATGAGGATATTTGAATTTAGCTACCCCCTAATTTACTTTTTTGCTTGGTTGAATTTGTACTTCGTTATCTGTTTGTTCTTGCTTGCAATTTGTGTCTGTTATTTGGTATTTTCTATTTTCTGGTACTGGGGCAAAAGCACAAACTCTTACAGGGTTGACAATGATCGATTTTCCTTGTGACACATACCTATTGTCTAGACCCTACTGATGAACCACTTTCGAACATAAATAAAAGACAATCGCTATACTTGGCGATTTTAGGGGAAATTTTCTGTTCTACCAAATTTTTTGTTTTGTTAAAATGCCACTCCTTAAGTTTGTGACCATGAGAACGATGAAGAGCAATGGAGCAGGGAGAATGAGAGGGAGAGACAGCGTAGTTGCAGTATAGGAAAACGAGTTTAAAGGTTATTTTACAAAGCTGACAGATGCAAATTATGTTTGATCTCATTAATTTTGAGGGTGAGTAGATTTCATCAGGGTAGTTGAAACAGTGTGATAACCATTGGAGGGAATCAACACGTTTTCCTTAATTAACTGATCATCAGAAAGGAAATATGTTGTTCAAAGAATTGTAGTTAGCATTTTGGTTAAAAGGAAGTGATTAATATGTATTTCTAATCATTTCACACTATTCTCTGACAGAAATTTGTTAATTAAACACTAATACCAAAGTATAATATGTGCTGCCATGGACGACCTAGAAGAAAAGATGCCTCTTCGACTGAGAAATGGATGAATTGGACATCCATACTTTGTCGCTGGAAAATATTAGGCTGGGTGAGAATAATGATGTATTTGTTGTGGAAGCTCCAAAACTCTGGCATTTTTTCAGTCAAAATCAGCATCATTAGCCCTCTATGAAGAGAGAAGAATTTTGGCCCTGGACTTTTGCAACTTGATCTGAGAAGAATTATGTCCTGAAAAGGTTAAAATTTTCCTGTGTACAGCAGCTCTTAGTAGCATCAGTACCGTTGATGAAGTTCAAAGAGCGAATCCTTATTCAACTTTTTTTTTGATAGGAAACGAGAAGACATTCAAAAAAAGGGAAAAGAGGAAAACAGCCTAAGGGCAAGGGGTAGAGGGAACCCCTCCCCAAGGAACTAACAAAGGAGAGTCTTCCAATTGTTAAAAATCATCGAAAGACTGTAATTACAAAAGAATTTCGTGTGATTTGTGCACCACCAAGAGGCTGTAAGTTGAACAAAAGCCCAAAAAGAGTCAAAAGAAACTAACTTATCTTAAAAAATTCTACTATTCCTCTCTTTCCATATGCACCATAAGAGGGATCTCAAGGCACAATTCTACAAAACTTTTCCCTTCCCGCTGAAAGGCACCACTACCAATTCCTTCAAGGAGCCAGTCATCAACTTTGTTAGGGAGGCAACTCATCATCCCAAAAATGCTAAACAAGAGAGACCACCCATCGTAAACAAAATCACAGTGCATGAATAAATGATCCAAAGTTTCCTCATTTTTGAAGCACATACAACAGATAGAAGGAGAAAGAGAGCTGTTTTTTAGCTTCCTTTGCAGGAAGTCATGGGTGTTTAAACTCCTATACGCCAGAGACCAAAAGAAAAACTTAACTTTCTAGGGAATTTGATAGGAAACTGATCTTTTAAAACGTATTTATTGATTAAGTGTGATGGCACGATCGTATAACGTAACAGCTAAACGATGGACTTGTACTTTATTAAACGATGAGTGTCAATCAACAACTACAAGATCGCTTACTCTTGCTACGCGATCGCTTACAAATACTAAATGATCGTTTACATTCACTACACGATCACTTACAAACTCAACATGATCGCTTATCAACACTACACGATCGCTTACTAACACTACGCGATCGCTTACACACACTATGTGATTGCTTACCGCAACTACACAATCACTGAGGCACTTCTACACGATCGCTTAGTAGATGAGGTAGGTGAAGAGAGGCATTCCCCGACTGTTTCTACACGATAGGCTAACCCGAACTCCCACCCTCGAGAGCTCACTACCCTCACTCCAGATATTCAATCTTCAATGCCTTCTCTTTCCGTTTCTTTCTTCTTTTAAACCCCAACTTCTCCCAACAAAATTGAAAGTAGTTTAGCTGTGGTCCCTAACCTCCTTAACCGACTCAACCGCCAATTTTCCCATATTTCCTCTATTCTTCCTTCTTTGATATTGCAGTATAATTGGAGGCCTATCAGAATTCTCAACTTCCTAACTTTCTAGGGAATTTTCAACTTCCAAACAAGACTAAGGGGGTCGAGACTGAAGGGGACGACTTAGCCAGATGAAGGAAGGTAGTCTTCGTAGTAAACTTCCCGAGGCATCAATCTTCCACTTGGGGCTATCACACCTCCCTTGCGGCATCCAAGAGTGAAGGACCTACAGAAGGTACGTTGGCTCACTCACTTTCTATCGAAAAAGCTTCTCCTCAGGCGCAAATCCCATGATTAGTTAGCTAAGCACCAACAATCAACCACTCTAGCCTCCTTTTTGGAGGAGATGGAATAGATGTTAGGAAACCTCAGAGCAAGAGGTTGGGGGTCACACCAGTCTTCCCAAAAGCAAATGGATTTACCGTTACCCATCACGAACTTTGTGAAATTAATAAACGTTTCTTTATGTTTTAAAATTCCGGCCCAGATTGTATGATTTTCCTCTTCTTAGGTTGCTTAGTAAACCACCCTCAAGCATCCAAGCCATAGATCGCACCGATAACACGTCTCCAAAGGGCGTTCTCTTCGTGATAGAATCTCCACAACAATTTCAAAGGAGGGTGGTATTTTTCTGTCTAAACGAGCCAATTCCAAGCCCACCAAAAATCGTAGGAAGCGTGGCCAACCTCCATTTGACAAGGTGGGAGGTCGGATTGCAGGCGCCACCATTCCAAATGACGTTTCTCATAAGCTTCTCCAAATTATTGATAGTACCAACTGACGCCTGCAATAAAGAGAGGAAATAGCAAGGGAGACTCTTAGGGACCGACTGAGCAAGGGCCAACCTTCCACCTTTAGAGTGGGAGATCCCTTTCCATTTATCAATCTTCATTTAAAATTTTTCCTCTAGGCTCTTCCACTCCTCTTGCACCCTAAGATTTCCACCGATAGGGAAGCCCAAGTACACGAAATGGAGAGTTTCCAATACAACCCAACCTCAAAGCAATAGCCTCCAAATCCCCTCTATCTAGATTAATACCAATAATGGCAATTTTGGAGGATTTAAAGTAAGACCAGAGCCAAGGAGGAAGAGATTAATCACAACCCGCCATTTCATAAGATTATTTTCTTTCCACGAACAAAAGAGGAGGGTGTCGTCAACATATTGAAGGTGGGTCAGGTCTAAAGGCATATCACCAAAGGAGAAACCAGTGATAATCTTTCTTTCATTACAATAATGGACGAGCCTATTAAGGGCATCCCCAACAATCATGAAGAGAAACGAGGCAAGGGGGTCTCCTTGGCGTAATCCCCTCTTGGCGAGGACCTTACCCCTGGGTCTTCCATCGACAATAATAGAAAAATTGGTATAGGATAGGCAGCCCCAAATCCACTTTCTCCACCGTCTCCCAAACCTTTTGAGCTTCAGGACCGTATCAAGGAACCTCCAATTTACTTTGTTATAAGCCTTTTCCAAGTTCAACTTCAAAAGAGTCTCTCTCTTCCCATAGGACTGCCATTCCTGAATGGATTCAGAGGCAATCAAAATAGCATCACGGATTTGGCGCCCCTCAACAAGGGTAACCTGAGACTCATACACGGTGGAAGGGAAAATTCTTTCCAATCTGTTAGCAAGCAACTTGGAGATGATCTTGTACAGGGAAGTGACTAAACTGATAGGTCTGAAATCACACAGCCTCGAGGCCTTCTTGTTTTTGGAAATAAGACAAATATAAGACTCGTTGCACCTCTTGTTGCTAATAGCATTCTTAAAAAACTCTTGGAACACCCCAGTTATTGTTAAAAGATTCTGAAGTTATTGAATTGCAGCAGCTTATTCAAAGCTTGGATGGAAAGAAGGTAGAAGCTTGTGATGATTCTCGCATTTGGGCATTGGATTCTTTAGGAAGATATTCAGTAGAATTGTTGTCAAAATTCTTGGCTGCTTCGGAGTCCATCAATAAAGAATTATATAAAGGCTTGTGGAAGACTAGCAGCCAAAAAAGAATTAATATTCTTATTTGGGTGATGATCTTTGGAACGTTAAATTGCTCTTCCGTTCTTCAAAGGAAGATGCCATTACATTGTTTATCTCCATCAATTTGCCCTCTTTGTCAAGCTGCAAGTGAAGATCTTCAGCATTTATTTTTTAATTGTAGATTCTCCTCAGCATGTTGGCAGAAATTATTTGATATTTTTCAGATTTATTGGGTGTTCAGTGGCTGTTTCAAGGAGAATGTTGTCCAGATTTTGGGAGGTCCTAAGTTGAAGACTCAAGCTTACTTTACTTTGGGTAAATGCAGCGAAGGTAATGCTTGCTGAAATTTGGTTTGAAAGGAACTAACGAGTCTTTCATTAAAAATCCTGGTGTAACACCAGTAGTTGAATTCAAGAATGTAAGTTTTATTATTTCAAAATGAAGGACTCAGCCCAATTTTATAGTTACAAGCTGACCTAAATTCTACCGGTTAGTAACAGAAATTTAAAAGACAAACTGAGAACAACTTACTAAATGATTACATCAAATCCTTAGAGTGGATTAGCCGATTTGAAGTTGCAAAGCTTAATGCATCTACTTGGTGCTCTGTTTTCAAGCCATTTTCAAGCTTTTCGGTGCAAAACATCTGTTTAAATTGGAGAGCTTTCATCTTCCTACATTAGAGTCTTCTTTTTATCTTATCTTATTTGGTTCATGCTTTCAGCTTGTACTTTAGTATGTATCTTCTTAAGTTGAGAATTGTCTCTTTAAATTACTTCAATATTGGGATATGATGCAGACGCTAAAGATGTGTCAGCCTAGTTGAGATATCCGGGTGTGCTTGTTGATCCCCTCGTCTTCTAGTTTGTATAAACTATTATGTCTTTTTGTACTTTGAATTAGCCTCTTTTCATTATATCAATGATATATTTTTTGTTTCCTTAAAAATAAGGGTGGGGGGGGGGGGGTTAAGGAAAAGAATATAAAGAAACACCCAAATTAAATTATCCTTCAAGATGCTCCAAGATTTTTTATGAAACTCGCTTGTCATTCCGTTAGGACCAAGGGACTTGAGATTTCCCATTCAAACACTGCATCTTTGACCTTTTTCTCTTCGAACGGAGCTTCAAGAGAAGAGGACTCTTGGAGACTTAGAGACTTTCAATCAGGGCCTTCAAAAGTGAACGGTTGGGAAGTCTTAGATCCGTAAAGCTTAGAGTAAAACTCTAGAATTTCACCCACAATTTCCTCTTTGTTAAGAAGGATTCTATCGTCTTTACTTTCAAGGGCCGAAATAGTATTCTTGCTTTTCCTCGAAGAGACCCATCTATGAAAAAATTAAGAATTTTCCTCACCATCTCGAACCATTGGTTTGTGCTTTTTGGGCCACATCCTCTATTCTTTGATGATGGTCTCTTGAAGAGCCATCTTACAATGCTCTCTTTCATTAGCCTGGTTGATAGAGAGGGCCCTCGAGTCTTCTATCAAGTCCCAAGAAATGATCTTATCCAGCAAGGCTTTGTTGGGAGAAAAGACATTCCCAAAGGTTTCCTTATTCTAGCTTGTTAGAATGAATTTCAACCCCTTTAGTTTCTCCATGAAAGCAAAGATTGGCCACCCATTGACTTTAATATTTGCCCACTAGCCTTCTAGATTCTTAATGAAGAGATGATGCTCCAACCAAACATTCTTGAATCTAAAGGAAGTAGAACCCCATGAGTGTGCACTTCGGAAGTTACTCTAGGAAGTCGGTTTGCCTTAACCTCTTTGTAATAGTCAACCCAAGACTTGGAAAGAAGGAAGTGATCAATCTTGGAAGCTGGCGGTATAATTCCTGTCCTAGACCAAGAGAAGGAACCATTTTGAAGAGGAATATCGACAAGATCCAACTCCTCAATAATGCTATTAAATATATTCATGCTTCTAGTTGTGGGACCCTCTGAGCTTTTCTCAGCCATCCATCTAGCAACATTAAAGTCCCCACCAATGCATCACCAACCACTAAAGCGCCCGTACAAACCCGACAGCTCATGCCAAAAAGTGTCTTTATTTTTATGAGAAGAGGGGTCGTTCACACCCGTGATCCAACCGTAATAATCGACATTAGTTCTACAAAAGATGGAGAGAGAGAGAATTGACTTTGAATTGAATCAATCATAGTGATATTTTCTTCCTTCCACATAATCACAATTCCACCAGTAGAGCCATTAGTGTCAAGGGCCACCCAACCAATGTGACGATTGTTCCACACGGACTTTATCAGCTCCCTATTGGGCTTACTAAGTTTAGACTCTTGAATAATCACAACGTCTGGATTGTACTTCACCAAAATATCCTTCACCAGCACTCTTTTGGGTCGAGCGTTAAGACCCCTGACATTCTAGGAAAGAACTAACATGGAGAACCAGTGTGGCCCTTTGAGCTACCCCCCCTCGATTGATTGGCCGGATACATAAATTGTGCTCTAAAAGAGCCTCCACAACATCTTTGCTAAGAGGGAATGGCTTTTGAGATGAGACGACCGATCGAAGCTCAGTTTCACTCTCAATTTCGGTTGAGATTCCACATTGATCCATAATAAGGGGAGGGGGATCGATCACCACTAAATGATTCTCCTCCAAATCGTCTCCTGACTCAATTTCGGTATGAAACACATTCTGGAAGTCCGAAGGGATATCCGAGGAGGTTTCATCTAAGGGTGTAAAGTGGTTATCAGAGGTTAGCTCCCTGGGCTCAAGATAGAGGCATCAGATATGTGTACAAGGTCTGCTTCGTCTAGGGCACACTTCGTCATTTTGGGAGAAGAGGTGCCTACATCCGTCAAACAGATCGTCCCTTGTTTAAACAAAAAATATGCACTTGGTTTTTCTCAGTGAATTTAATTCCTTTAACCCTTTGGGCTTTTGAGGTTGGTCTGTTATCCATCTCGACTCCATCATGTTGATTCGACTCTGGAATTATAATTCCTTTTTGACTTGGCCCATTAGGAGATCCATCACGAGGCCTAAGACCTCATCCTGAAGAGTCGCCTTCCCTTTATCTTTCTTTTCCGTGGCCAGTGAGACGAGGCCCAGTTTCCCACTAATCACTTTCGGCACCATATTTGAAAGAGCCACATTGTCACACGACCCCTGCTCTTTTAGGAGGAATTTAGGCATTTCAGTAATGATTACCTCACCATACAATTTTTCAGCATAGGAGAAGTCACATCAATCGACAGGCAAGTGTCAAATCTTTCCACGCACCACACATCAATGGAGTTCAGGTCCAACACATCAGGACCTCTGTAGAACTTGTCTGCTTGCTCCGATGAGAAAGAACCGTGGATTCCAGTAACTTTGTTGATAAGGAGGTTGGCGTCTTGGTAGGTCATCACCTGTACAAGGAATTTTTCAGACCCGTTAACTAGATTGAATTTGGTCGGAATAAAGCCACAATAATTTTCTTTCACTTTAATAGCCACTTCCAAACAATCAATGAGGCTTGAGGCTCTGATACCATGTAGAAATTAGAGGAATAGACATATTAGTCTCCTCTTTTTCTTATTCAATATGTGTAGATTAGGTCTTCTTATATAGGAGAAAGACCTTTTACAAATATGGAAAAAATAAAGATAATAAAGGAAAAAGATAGAATAAAGACAACAAAGGAAAAAAAATTATTCATATACAAATATAGAAATTCCAACAATATTACACCTGCATCAACCTTCTCCTTTATGAAATGCTTGTCAACTTCAATATGCTTTGTCTTATCATGTAAAACTGTATTATGAGTTATAGCAATGGCAGTCTTGTTATCACAATAAACTTGTGTAGGTACTCCTGGCTACTACATTTTGTTTTTTACTAAGCCGTGTAACTAAATTTCCCCCAACAAACGAAAGGTGATGGATTTGAGAAAGGTGATGGAAGGGCAGTAGAGAGGGGGAAGAAACTGATGGATAGTTCGTCTAGGTTGGCCAGATTGGGGCAAGAGGAAGAAGTGAATTTTGTGCTAGGAACAAGGATTTTTTTTTTTTTGGGAAATGAGATAGAAAGTTTATGTGGAGAGTGTTTTAAGTTGGCCAGGTCTGGTAAAAAAGAGGGTGTGGTCGATTTAGAAATGAGTGGGAGGTATTGGGTCGATGGGTCGGTCAAGTTTGGGGGAGGTGGATCGGGTGGGGCTGGGAGACCAACAAAATGGGCGGGGTAACATTTTGTGAAGAAGTAATGGGTAAATCTCTTGATGTGGTCAAGAGTGGGCCTAGATGAAATGGGTTTTGAGAAGGGTCAAGCATGGCCCCAAGTGCAGTGGACTTTGGGGGATATTTAGGTGGTCCTGTAGGGGGATTTGTGGGTGGGCCTATTGGTGAGGATAGAGGGTGGGTGTGGGAAGGATGGGGGGAAGACGGTAGCTCAGGAGAAAAGTAAGCGTTAGGTGCCTGTGACGCAGACCTATCAGAGGCTGAAGGATATGGTCCAAGGACTCCTCTTTGCAAGTTCTCAGAGGTATTGGGGAGGTCACAAACAATTGGTACATTGCCAGCCGGTGGGTGGGTGCCATGGATTCCGGCGAAAAGACCCAAGAAATGGTGCTGCAAAAGAAGGCTTTGATTTGAACCGTAATTGGTGAGGACGAGGGGGAAGGGATCCCCACTTCGGCAGGAATGAAGCCGACAACAGTTCTAGTCTTGAGGGTGTTTTTTTGGCCACTTCGGCAAAACCCTGCATGCATCACCAATGAATTTGAAGGTATGATCATCCTGTTGGTTTAGTGGTAAATTTCTTATTCGAATCCAACCGCCATAGCACGGAACAACTAGTCTATCATTTGCTTCCCTGCTATTCCAAGGGGAGAGTTTTAGAGAGAAAGGGCCCACTTTGTACCAACCTTAAAGGCTCCAAGGGTCAGAGCTTGTTCCTCACTTTCGCAACGGAGGAGGGGCACGGTCGGCTTGAAAAGGGTTTACAACACAAAAGTCACAAACATGTATCTTCAATGCACGCATAATGTTATACCAGTCATCATGGAAACAGGCTTTTCACAATAATGGCTGTATAAAAATGGATTGTGGCATGGGCATTATCCGTCTTTGGTTTAGGTGTTTGTGACGTGCTACACTTTGGCACTACGGTGTTTTGGCCATTTTTGTAAGAAGGGTGGGCCATAGGGGGTTTTCTGGTAGATGGGGCATTAATGGTTGGCGGAAGCGAGCCATTCTTTCCTTTGTTGGAGAAGGATAGCAATAAAGAATAAAAAGCTTTCCAGCCTCTTCTTTCTTCACCAATAGGAATAAGGATCAACAAGGACCCCCTTGTTGTCAAGTCATGCAAGCTCCACCAGTGTACCCCTTCTGTTTAGGGTTTTTTCAATCCATATGGTTTGATCATCAACATGGAGCTCTTTAAAGATTTTTTGGTTCAAAGGTGTGTTCAGCAGAGAGGAGATCTTTGTGATCCAATCTAGAGTGGACCAGTGGGGGGAGAGGAAGAAGGCAAGATCTTTTGTGGTTTTGGTCAAGCGAAAGTGAGAGGCATGGTGTCTAACGTCGGATTCTATGGAGAAGACTTTCCAGTCGATGGTCATGGATGAAGGGAGCATTATGGTGAGAGGAAGCTGTTGAAGTGGTTAGATGAGACTTGGCCACCGGCGGAGGAGGGTTGTAAGGAGGAGAGATAGCAGAGAGTAAAACGTACCCATCTTTTGCAACTCTTCTTCAGCCTCTTGCAAATGTCTCTGGCTTCTAGATCCTCTTCTCCAAAATCTTGAATTCCTGCAAAAAGATCTTAGACCACCAATCATGCTCCATCTACCACCCTAAAAGGGTAAGTTCTCATTTGGAAATCCTCCTTGAGAAGATTAGCAGTTTAGATATACTGCAAAGGAGAATTTCTTCATCCGTGCTCTCTCCAAATTGGTGCTTTTTATGAAAATTGCAAATGAATTCTAGATCCTTTTAATTCACTATGGCCAAGCTTCTAAATTTTGGAACATATTGTTTTCCTCTTTTGGGTTGTCTTATACTTTTGATCTCACAGTGGCCAGCGATGTCTTATTTCCTTAGACAAGGCAAAAATTCTTTGGCTCCACGTTATTGGAAATTTTCTCTGGTGTACATGGATAGAAATAAATCACATTTTCTTAGAAAAAGATAAGAGATTTTTTAATCTTTTGTGGACATCATCCTTTTTGTTTCATTTTCTCAGAGTAGGCTTAGCAAAGCTTTACATACTGGCTAATTAGAAGGCCTTCTTGTAGCCTCATTTAGCTGGGTTGGCTTTCCTCCCCTTTTCTATTTTTCGTCAATGGAATAACATGTTTGTGTTGTTTTTTTGTTTCGTTTCGTTTCTTAAAGTTAAAATATAAAGGAAAAAGGTTAAAAATCATATATTAACCTGTTCTACATTAGGAATGGCAAGCCCGGCAAAGAGAGAAGACAAAGGAGTTACATCGAAGGCGTCAAGAGGAAGATGAAGAAGAGGACAGAAAGGTAGAAGAATATCGTGAAATTGGGATGCGTCTGAAAGGATTTCCAGAAGAAGATGTCAGAAAAGCTCGAAAACTGGTTTCAAGCTTTATTAGAGCTGCTGAAGAAGTTGAAGAGGTAATCAACGATTAGCAGTAGATTTTATGCTGCTTTTAATCATTAACTTGATAACTTGATCTTTCAAAAAACAAGGTGTTATCTTCAATTCAGCATGAAGTTTTCTTGTTCTTTCTTATGGACAATCTTTTGTGGCAATGCCCTAAAAGGTGCTCTTCAGCAAACGCAAACCATGATTTCCCCTATTATATTATTATTTTTTTTATAAGAAACAAGAGTATGCAGTCAGCAACAAAGCAAAGAAGACAGCCTAAGGGCTGGGGGATGAGATAGCCCCCACCCAAGAGAAGCTACTTATAAACAACCTTCCAGTCCAGATGTGTACCCTCAGGATGGATCCATGGCTGCGGAGATCTCCCCTCAAAGATGTATACCCTCGACTTTGTACACTCTCCAAATAATAACTATCCATCACATGATCTATGGGACTCGAGACAGGGTTAGTCTTTATGCTTTAGGAGAAACCTTAAGGATGACGAATTTGAGGAATGGATGGAACTTATGGATTGCCTCAATGGGTTCCATATCAATTCAACCAAGGACAAACGGTTTTGGCAGCTGGCCACTAAAGTTACATTCTCCTCTAAATCCCTATCTTTGGACTTGGGATCTAAACCAACCTCCTACAGATCCTTTTCACGAGTCTATTTGGGAGGATTCTTACCCCAAAAAGGTCAAATTCTTCCTCTGGGAAATTAGCCATAATGCCATCAACACTTGTGATAGGGTTCAAAGGAAATATCCACACATGGTTCAATCTCCACATTGCTGCATCATCTGCAAATCTGAATCTGACTCTCCTAGCCACCTCTTCATCAACTGTCACTTTGCTGACAGGTTTTGGAAGGAGATTTTCTCCTCTTTTGGATGGCACACTGCTCTGCCAAATGACATCATCAATCTTCTCTCTTACACACTCAACAGATCCCCTTTTCTAACGAGAAGTGGATGCACCTAATTCGTGTTTTCTTATAGATTACATGGAAGGAGAGAAACAATCGCGTCTTCAACGATCAGGGTTGCACTTTTGATAATCATTTTGAGCTCATTATTTTTCATGCCATGACTTGGTGCAAATCTACATCTTTCTATAGCTCTTACAATCATTCATCTCTTTTGACCAATTGGAGAAATCTTTTGTAACTCCTTTGGTCTGGATTCCGATCCCTTTTTGTCCAATATTCATACATCAATGAAATTTGCTTCTTATCAAAAAAAAAAAAAAAAAGAAAAAACACTTTCCAGTCCAAAAGAGTCATGTGTAAAGGGGAATTACAAAAGAATTTTCTATAGCTATGGCACCACCAAGAAGCATTAAGCTGTGCAAAATCCCCCCCCCCCCCAAAAAAAAAAAAAAATCAAAGGACCTAGACTTATCTTCAAAGTTTCTTCCATTTTGTTTCTACTAAAAACTCCACAGAAGAGCGTTCAAGGAAAACTACTATAATGTTCCAGCCTTGTTCTTAAAATTCCATCCCCTCAAGCCTCAATGAATGGAATTATCTAGGGTTGATTCCTTATTGATCAAATCTCTTTGGAGCTCCTCTTTCATTGGTTGGACAGTGTTGGATGTCATTGATTCATCAGGGGTTATTCTTATTCTTTGGAGCGAACCTGACTTTTCTATCCATGAGGTTATCCAGGGACTTTTTTCTGTGTCTATTCACGTTTTTCTGGTAGATTGGGCTTCTCTTTCTGGCTCACGGCAGTCTATGGTCCTTTTGATAATTTCTTTGGTTCTGAATATTGGCAAGAACAGTATGTGTGCCTTTAATCAGTGGATCTCCGACTATCAATTGTGTGATATTCCTCTGGGAAAAAGGTTGTTTTACTTGGTCCAGTTCTAGCCCTACTTGGTACCTATCTTTGTTGGATCATTTCCTTCTTATAGAAAATTGTTTACGTAAATTGGATTTAGTTACACTTAAACGCCTTGATCACATCTGACCACTTCCCCTTGACCCTCTTCTCTGGTAGCATTGACTGGGGTCCTTGGTCTTTCTGTTTTGAAAACTTTTGGCTTCAGGTTCCTTCTTTTTGTGCTTTAGTGGAAGATTGGTGGATCCATTACCCTATTATTGATTGTCCTGGTCACAGATTGCTAATGACATTGCAAGGTTTGAAATCTTTTATTCTAATTGGAGCAATACTCAATATCTTGAGGCTTCCAAATTACCTTCTCTTGTGACACATCTATCTTAATTGGATGATTTGTCCATGAGGAATAAATCAATGGCCGTTGTTTACTTCGTGATCAGATTGAAAGTGACTGTACAAGAACATATTCATTGGCAGTAACGCACATAAGCATATGTGGTTTTTTTAGGGTGATGAAAATACCTAATTTTTCCATCTAATAGTTGCTGTCCATCGCTGCAAGACTTGATAGTTGAAGTCCTTTCCAAGAACGGTACTAACCTGTTGACAGCGTAGGAAATTGAGGTTGAATTTCTGGCATTCTATTTGACATTATTCACCAAGCATGGCAACGCTTTCTTCCAACCAACCTAAAGTGGAGTCCTATTAATTCTACCCAAGCTAGTAATCTTGGACGCTTCTTTATTGAGGATGAGGTTGTTTTGGCTGTCTCCTCTCTTGGTACTAGCAAATCCCTTGATCCCCCAATGGTTTCACCGCTGAGTTTTGTAAGTTTTTCTGGTCAATGATTAAATTTGACATTATGTTTTTGATACAAGACTTCTTTACCTACAAAGTTATTAATGTTAAGTTGAATGAGACTTATATTTATCTTATACCAAAGAAGGTTGACTCTCAATCTGTATCGGGATTTTCGGCCGATTAGAAGATTGTTGCTCGGGTTCTTTCGAATCCGCCTAAGGAAGTTCTTCCTCATACTATTGCTGCTAATTAGCTTGCTTTTGTGGCTAATAAACAAATTCTTGATGCCTCCTTAATGGCTAATGAGCTCGTTGATGATTGGTCTTTTCTAATTAGGCGAGGGTGGTCCTAAAGTTTGATTTGGGAAAGGCTTTCGATATGGTTGATTAGGACTTTCTTGACTCTGTGGTTCAGGTAGAAGGTTTTGGTACACTGGGGTGAACTTGGATCAAAGGTTGCATCTCTAGCCTCGATTACTTCATCATTATTAATGGTCATCCACGTGGGAGATCATTCCAACCCGTGGTATCAGAAAGTGAGATCATTCCAACCTGTGGTATCGAATGTCCCTTTGGGGACATCTGATAAAATTGGAACGCAATGAGATCCTCTTCCCCTTTCCTATTTATTTTAATTGTTGACTGTCTAAGTTGTCCTCTTTACTCTTCTTACTTGTGGCTAAGCATGACTTTTCCGATTGTCTTTGGCCTTATTCTATCGCTCGGGGCTCCTTAAAAGATCCTTGGAGGTTTATTTGTCAGTATATTGTGTTGGTTGCTAATCATATTCAACGTCGTCTTGGTGATGGATCTACTACTTCTTTCTGGAATGACTCATGGATTAGCTGTGGTGTTCTTTCCTCTATTTATCCTTGGGTTTTCCAACTTGCTCTTCACCAAGAGGTTATTGTGGCTAATGTGTGGATTCCACCTACAATGCTTGATTACATTTATGTTGTACTCTTACTGTTATAGTTCTAATATTAGGGATTTTTTATTATTGTAAATATCTTTGTTATATTTTCCTTTTATGGCTTTTTCTACACTTTCCTTCTTTAGTCACTTTTGTACACTTGTATACATACATATCTTTAGTGAATGGAATAAAGTATTCTGATTCTCTCAAACCTAAGAGTTTAACATGGTATCAAAGCATCAAGTTTATTAGGGTTTTGTCTCATTGAAATCTAGCCGCCACAACCATATTCGTTCCGATCGACGGAGGCAGACTCATCGCCATTAGGGTTTTAGTATAGTTTTTCTGTCAGCACCGTCACAGCTCATCGTCGGCCGCTTTCCACCGTTCTTGGTTTGCCGTCGTGGGTCTTTTACTTGTCCATGATTTGCCTTGTCGTTCGTGTTTTGTCTGTGGTTCATGGAGCTTTGCAACCAGATCGCACCACCTCAAGTTGTCGTTTTTAGATCTGCCGTTTGACTTGCAGTTGTGCGTCCACTGTGGGTCTCTGCTATGCCCGACCCTTGCTCCAGTTCACACGCACCACGATCCGAAGCTCACGCCCATGATCCGTCACCGTTGACCAGTTTCGTTGTTCGCTTCCTCTCAGATCAGGCTGTCATTGCCGCTGCACATACTTCTAGACTCACCTCTGCAGAACTTCTCCGTCCAGACCAGCACCGCCTAGTTCATCTGACTCTATTTCAGCTCCCACGGATCTATTCCAGATTCATTCACCCATCTGTGTTGACGTAAAGCAGCATTCGTGAAGGTTGTGAAGTTTCAAAGCGTGAAAATTGTGAAATTACAGATCTGTTTTGGTTTGTATTTTGGTTAAATTTGTTTCAACTGGTCTGGTTCATTTTCAGCTTTGTTGGGTTCAGTCAGACCGGTTTGGCAAGACCAATTTCGGTTCAGTCAGCCAGCGGAATGAGGGTCCTTATCTCACGCCCATAACCTTACTAAGTGGGAGATTTCTGAATGAGGATCCTTATCTCTCAACATTTGTCTTCTATCAAACTGTGCTCCTCTTTTGATTCATGGATTTGGTCCATTGACCCCTCGGTTTTTACAGTTAAATTCCTTGTGGCAGACCATTAATGACAGAAAATTTAATTGTCTAGACACATCCCCAAATTCACTTCCTCCAGCACTCTGCAGAACACTTAAAACTTTATCGTAAGCCTTCTTATAATCTAGTTTCAAGATAAATTCCTTTTCTTTATGAGCTTTCAAGTCCCCCACATCTTCAGAAGCCACAAGGATGGCATCACAATTTTTTCTTCCTTCCACAAAAAATTGCTTGGCTATTAGCAATGGAATCTGACAGCAGTTGTCTAAGGTTTTCAGGAAGGACTTTGACAATGGCAATGATGGCAGTGAGGCTAATTGGATGAAAGTCCCCAACTCTGTTTACCTTCAACTTCTTTGGAACCAGATAAATGGAAGTCTCACTTGTTCTCTTGTTTACGACCCCTTTAGAAAAAAAATCTTGGAACACCAAGTCTGCTTTAACAATGATGTGAGAGTTGAGACTTTAAAAAACTTACTGGTCATGCCATCCGACCATGGAGATTGTGAATTGCAAGGATCATTACTGCATTTCTTATTTCAGACTCCAAAGGAGCTTTCAACCTATCTTTTAACGCCTTAGGAAAGAGACATGAATGAACTGAGGTCACTTCCGAATGAGAGGGATCCTGAGGACATGAAAGTATAGTTAAGAAATGCTTAAAAGAACTGTAAGTTACTACCTATACTAACAAGGTGCACCTTCCTTTTTGGTGGCTCAATCATAGGAACTCTAAAGTTAAGCTTGCTTGGCATGGAGCAATTCTATGTTGGGTGACCTCCTGGAAATTTTCCTAGGAAGCATGTGAGTAAGGATAAAACATGCTGAAAGGACCCGTGTTGGTTTGTAGAGACAACTTTTACCCTTAGAAGCCTTCAAGACAAACAACAATGATGTAGCTGGGTCACAGGGGATGTAGGAAAATGTCGGGACCATCAGGTGTCGAATCTTGCACTTGGGGCGTTATAGATGGTATCATAGATGAACCTCTCCCAGTAAGATGTGGTTTGGGGACAAACTAGGTGGAAGTTGGTAGATATATATCACCCCTAGTTTAGGAGGGGGATATGAATGAACCAGGTCACATCCGAATGAGAAGGATCTTGAGGACATGAAAGTATAGTTAAGAAAGGCTTAAAAGAATTGAAAGTCACTACCTATACTAACAAGGTGCACCTTTCTTTTCGATATCTCAATTATAGAAACTCCAAAATTAAGCGTGCTTAGCTTGGAACAATCCTATGTTGGGTGACCTGGAAATTTTTCTAGGAAATATGTGAGTGAAAATAAAGTATGCTGAAAGGACCCGTGTTGGTTTGAAAGGACAACTTTCACTATTAGAAGCCTTCAAAACAAGCAAGGATGATGTAGCCAGATCGTAGGGATGCAGGGGAATGTCGGGGCCATCAGGTGCCAAATCTGGATTATAAATCATGGTCTGAATCCTAGGCCTAGGACATTACACTATCCTTCCAAAAACATGGATAAGAGAGATCAATTTAAACCATCCACCGCAAATCACTGCTCCACCCTCTGTTTGTACAAATTGTTAAAAAAAAACCAACACTCCTTTCTGATGTAAGCGTCATTTCCTCCTAAATTCTCCAAGGAGGAACTTTGCAACAACCAGCATTGATAGAAAGAAGAATTCTCATCCCCCTCCTTTAGCTTTCAACTCCTGTCTCTGGTCATACAGATCCATCTCCATCATTCTAGCTTTCAACTCCTGTTTTTACACTGTTTTGTCTTCCAAAAAAAAGACCCATCTCCCCTCATCTAACACCTCTAGTTTCCTCTATTTTATTTATTTATTTTCCAATTTCCCAAAAGTATCTCTGTTTTAGTCTTCTTATTTAAAAAACAAAGTATCTCTGTTCTAGTCAATCAGATTAGCTTTCATATCCCAAATCTTCATCATGCAATAAAAATCCGACGAGCCTTCAGGAGCAAGCTCCTTCCACTGGCCTTCCACCACCTCTAGTTTCCTCTGTTTTATTTATTTATTTTCCATTTTTCCAAAAGTATCTCTGTTTTAGTCTTATTAAAAAAAAAGTATCTCTGTTCTAGTCAATCAGATTAGCTTTCATATCCCAAATCTTTATCATGCAATAAAAACCCAACGACCCTTCAGGAGCAAGCTCCTTCCATCGTCTTCCACCTTGCCATGAAAATTTGGGTGATCAGCAAACATATTCTCAAACCGAAAAAGGCAGAGAGACAAGGGAGGGGAGAGAGTGAGAGAGAGCTCCTTTTTTATTTTTTATTTTTTATTTTTTAATTTATAGCAACTAAGAGAAAAAGAAATTTATGATTTCTCAATTAAACAATTAGAGTTCACTCCTATAGCTTGCACGGTGACTTGGCTATGGTTTGAGAAATGATGGATATTGAGGGTCATTTATTGGTATATTCTTCTTGGGTATGGTTACAGTGTTCTACTCATGGGTAGTATTCATGGTGAATTTTCTTTGAATATTTCTAATTTCATATCAACTTTCACATAAAGCTCTGACAAAAGGAAAAATACTTGGATGTAGCACGGCTATATGCTCACCAATTGCCTAATCAAAAACTGCCATGTGGCAAGAAATTTTGACTTTTTCAAAACAGTTTGATTATTATTTTCTTGTCATGTGATAAATGAAGGGGGCTACAGGGTGGCTGCCCATTGCAAAAGTGGCTTAGCAACTTACTGATACTATAGTTCATCTATTTGAATGCAGAAAATTGAGGAAGCTGCTGAGAAAGGGGAACTAACAGAGCTTGTTCTATTGGTCATATGGAATCGGCTTGATTTAGCACGTCATGATGTATGTTTTTCTTCAAATTCCTTTAATTTTAATTTACTTGTTTAGTTTGGAGGGAGCCTAGTTCAATGTGCTTACTTATAACTGGCTCTTTTTTCAGGATGAAAAGGATGCAATTAGAAGTCTTGATCTGCTATATCGAAGGGTTGAGGTATGAACATTTTTTAAACTGTTTTAGACATTCCATGTTTGTTAAACACTCATTCAAATCCTCCTCCGTCACACTCAGTAGATGGAAGTTATGCAAATATAGGTCAAGGAAAATGTTCAAAACTTATCCCAGTTTATTTATTTTATTTTATTAAAGGAAACAGAATTTTTCACTGAAATGATGTATATAAAAATAAGATGACAAACCCTTCTATAACAAAGCATAAGATGTATACAGTGGACTAAAACAATCCAAATCAAAGCAGAGGAATCGAAACTGAAACGATCTCACAACTAATAAACCAAGGAAGAGATCTTCCAAAAGGTCCGACCAAACAGAGGGAAGAGATTAATCTTCAAAGCCTTGAAGAGATCTTCCAAAAAAACAAAAACTCTGCAAGGTAATCTAAAACTGTAAGAGATCAAAACAACGAAGGATAAGCTTCTAAAATGTCCAACCAAACTGAAAACCATTGATCTCAATCGAGCTATCAATCACCCACTGAAAATGAGAAGGTGAAGGTCTTCAAAGTACCCATGTAAAGCAATCTCAAAGGAGGAGACAAGCATAGAGAAGAAAACTTCCTATGCAGAGTTAAAAGCAAAACTTGTAGGCTTCAAAAGATGCTTCAAACCGAAAGACTTCTAAAAAATTGAAGAAGAAAATGACTTAAAATCAGACCCCAAAACCTCAATTAAATCTTAATTTGTGGTGACACTGCTACTTCTTAATCTTAATCTTCATACTAGCCTTGCTATTTCAGTGCTACATCCAATTCCTCCCTGCACACCAAATTGGCAAATACATTCCTCCACATTGATCTTCACCTTTGGCCCAAAACTCAAAGATCGACCAATTTGAAAGTACTTATATTTCCTTGTTTCCTATTGACTTTATACATCAAGAGGGCTTTATTCAGGCTTTCATAATCGCTATCAAACTCCATTGATGCTATCAAATCCGGTGTCAGTTGTGTCTCCCAAACTTGGCCTTTTCAGGGATCGCCATCTTCCCCATGGTAAGACCAATCTTTTGTCTTATCCTCATGGGTTTAGGCATAGAGTCGTGCAATAGTAACCAAGACCTCTTGCATCCATCACGTTCTGTGCCTGAAGCCACCAATAGGTTTTGTTGTGTTCAGTTGCTGCCCAGTCTTTCTGTTTAAGTTTTGATGTAATTAAGTTTACCGTAATCTATAAGCTTAAACTTTTGAGTCTAGTGGTGATTGAACACACATTTTGAAGCCCATAAATGAGGGAGAGAGTGAAAATATTTATATAATTAAATATACTGCAACCATAAGCTTAAGCTTTTGGGTTCAGTGATGATTTAACCCAAAATTTCAAGTCCAAAATCATAGAAGAGTAGAATTGGTTATAATTAAATTTATCATAATTCATAAGCTTAAGCTTTTGAGTTCACTGGTGATTTAACACTCAATCTCTGCCAAACAAACTCTTTCCATTCGTTATTCCAGGAAGAAAAAGAGTATTTTAGCAAGAACTCGAAGTATGTAGAGATAGATGTGCAGTAGGCATAAAATGTCCTCTCATCTCTATGATTGTTTTCGAAGTATGTAGGGGTAGAAGACCAGGAGCAGGCATTAAATGTCCTTTCTTCGCTATTTTTAGCCTACCCAGTACCTTACAACAGTCATTGGTGTTGAAGCACCAGAAGCATTGTAAGTCACTTAGAAATTTCCCTGCTTTTGGTCCACTTCCATTCCTTGTGTAAGTTCAATTCTGCTTCAAGGGGCCAGCATCAAGAGCTGCTATTTAACTGACAGTATATGTTGGATTTAAGCATGCTCCGGAAGACCGTTTTACAAAAATAAAATAGAATAAAATGAAATAAAATAAATTAAAAATCCACACACACACACATATATATACTGAAATTCAAGTAGTTCTCTTTTTAAACCAACAGTCTAGTTAATAATCTCATAAAAAATTTAGTTAGTTTCTCCATATTTCGTTTATTTTCAGTTGCTTTACAACAAATGAACAATTTAGTTGGTTTATTCTCATAAAAAGTTAGTTTCTCCATATTTCGTTAATTCCAAAATGCGTTTTTACTCTATTTTGTTGGTTGCTGTACCATAAAAGAAACCTTAATGAAATGAGAGAATCGTTACTTTTAAAGATTCATAATTCATTAAATGGAAATGTATGCCATAGCTTCAACTTGACTAGATTTTAAAATTTTAAAAGCATAATAACCAGAAGAACCGGTCAAACTCAAATGATTTTAACATTAGACCATGGCACATACTGTTTAGTACTGAAGTTCAATGTAGCTCTTTCTAGTCATAACGTTTGCACCAACTTTTTCCCTTCAACTTACCTTCAGAAAAGCCAGAATCTGGATTCTCCTAATAATTCAAGTTATTCCTTCACATTTTAGACTGAAATTCTCAAACGAGAGGCTACTCCTGCCATGAGACTCCTCAATGAACTTCTGAATATGTATGATGGTTTTGACGATGAAGGATGGTTAAAGAACTGCAGAAAACGCATGGTCGATACCTTTCCGCGGGAGGATCCATTTAGCATTCTCGTTCCAGCTGGATTCGACATCGATAAGGTATAATTTGTGCAAATATGATAGCTCAATTGGTTTGTAATGCAGATGTTGATGGAAAAAGTAAAGGAATGTCTAAACTTAGTCTATAATGTGGCTAATTCGGCTTTTGTCCTATGTTCTTTTCATGATTAGCATCAAGGACCGTTACGGCCATCTCTTGAAGTTGAAGCTGATAATACGTTGTTGAGAGTAGACTTCGTCAGAGAGGTTGATGAGTTGCTACAAGAAGTTGGAGCAGATCAGAGTGAAGTGCAAAATGGAAATGCAGATGGTTTTGATGCGGAATCTGTGGCAAGTAGGTTGAAACAACAGGAGAAACAACGTACAATAAGGTTGGTAGAAGCGCTGCTAGATTTGGCTATGAATCTGAAGTGGTAGAGTAGCAATGAGAATGAAATGGGCTGGGCGTAGATCTTAGTGGAAAAGAGAATTGTAAGATTTTTCTCTCTTTAGTATAATGATGGTTGATGGGTTGGATGGGCTGAGAATCAAATCTCTCACCTCTAGTAAAGAAGAGGTCATGTCAATCATTGAGTTAAAAGCTCACGTTACACTGAAGGAGAAAATTGAACTATAGACTTTTGGATTTAAAACAATAACGGGTATGCTACATGCTTGCATAGGTAAGTAATCCTAAAATAACCTTAATTTGTAGGGAAATTGTAGCGTATGACAGATTTTGGGGTTTAATTTTGAAAAATGATAAAACCGAAAGATAATAAAATTTATGATAGCTCACATGCACATGACCGTGAATTTCAAATCCTTGTTTTACCCTTATTTAGTTCGTAGCTTTTATTATTGATGAAACTACAAATACATAATAAGTGGAGAATCACAAACAATGGTAGGATTCTAATTATTGATGTCTTAGTACTTCACTTTCCCTCTAATCAATTCATTTGAAAAACTAATAATAACTTGATTTTCTTCAAGTAATTAACATTTCAATACATATATTATTATTATTCAGATTTTGTTTAACCACTTTTCGAATTAATCTCACTTGAATTAAATATCTAAATTTTTCTATCAAATTTATCTTTTAAATATTCATATATTATCAAATTTTAAATTTATTCAAATGTTTGAATTGTTTTTCATTATTTTATATATGTTGTCATTAAATTAATCAAATATTTTTCCATTTTAAAGTTTAAATGGTTTTGCATATGTTATTAGGTTCGTATTTCATATTTTGTTACTAATTTAGCTAACATTTTGATAATACTTAACTTGCCTTTAGTTGGTTCGTATGTTCAGAATATTAAATACAGTGCAAGTGGAGAATTTTATTAATAATCAAGAAATATATTTAGTGTAAGTGGAGAGTTTGATTAATAATCGAGAAATAAAATCAATGTAAATGAAGAGCTTGATTAATAATTAAATTAATCATATTATAATTCAATAAATCCAATTTCAAATTTGAAAATGATAACTACCTTATGAATTGATTTTTAATATTCAAATCAGATTTTGATAACTACCTTATGAATTGATTTAAAACAAACCAATATCTTCTTTATTTTCTCTCATTAATTGATTCAAATTAATCTGTTTTTATTTGATTTAACAACTTTTAAAAAATATTTAGAATTAATCAATCTTTAATTTGTTTATCACCATTTTGATTTTAATTTAAAATATGTTTTTAGATTTTACATTACTTTTTACTTTTTTTTTTTTTTTTATTATGTTAAATTCGAAATAAATTTTGTATCCTGATTAGGCTTTTAATTAATATTTTATACATATTATCATCTAATAAATTGTAAATTTCATTTAAATTTTATCATTTTTTATTTTTTTTAACCACCTTTTATTCATTATCTTCTTATTAATTATTATACCATTAATTTGTCTTTTAGTATTCACTTTTGCAATCTTGTTGTTTTTTTATATACCTCTACAACGAGTTAGACTTTTTTCATAGGTTTTGTGGTTAATGAAGTTATAAATACAATGTAATTGTTGAAGCTTAAATGAAAATGAAATTATGAATAATTGTAAATAAACGATCTTCCTTTTTTATTTTTCTCTATCAAATTATATCTGGATTTATATTTTATTATCAAATTAGATTTTATCTAATTGTTTATCGAATTAATCACAATAAACAAAAACTTCCTAATTTTTCTCTCCAATTTATATTTGAATTTATCTTTTATTATCGAAATTGATTTTATTCAACTAACTTTTGATTTGTTTAAATGTATGTTACAAATTCAATTATATCTAAATATTTTTTTTCCTTATTTTATACATATTGTTATCAAATTAATTTGAATTTTTTCCTTCATATTTTCTGTGTTTTCTAATTTTCATATAGAAACATGTAAAAATGTCTTGTTGTACTTAAAAAGAAATATATAAATGAAAATTAAACTTTAAATGTTTAAACATGTGCTTGTATATATAAATCTATATATTTTGTTTAGTATATTATCATCATCATTGTTATTAAAATAAGATAACAAAAAAAACCCTAATTCTCATCTTTTTTTAGTAACTCCTAAAATCTCTTCTCCTTCACAATCTCATGTTTGTGATGATAATTGGTTCAACAACCATTTCTTAAATTCCATCGTCTTGGTTATGTTTTGACGACCACTCTCGCCAGGTTGCCGACCTTTTTCGCTCGCACACATGTAAGATGATGAAACTCCTTAAAACTGGTTTGATGTCAAATACAATCATAGTTACAATTTCTTCAAATACTCACTTGCCAACAATTTCACTGATACAATCAACTTTGTTCTTTTTCACCTTGGTTATCATCTTCTCTCACATACATGCATTCTATAGGCAGCTGGAAGGAGTGTATTTGTGGTATTTGTGTTGTTTTTGAAACAATGTATTTTTGCATTCTCGTTTGTACTTAATTTTATTGTTTTAGGATAGCTTTGTCATTTACTAATTAATATTTTATATTATATAATTTCGTTTTGCTATTTTTATAATTTTGAAACATTTTTACCATTTTTTCAAATAAAATTTTAAAATTTGCTACTTCTCTTATCCGTCCTAATTTGTAATGCTTATTTAAAGTAACGGCCCACCAATGCTTTGATAGAAAAAAAAAGGAAAAAAGAAAAATATTTGGATGTATTTTGAACTACGTCTATTTTTTACACAAACTTTCAATAATCAATAATAAAATTATGTTTTTATTAAAAAAAGATTTTTTCTTAGGTTTCTTTGACACCCAAATATTGAAGGATCAGATAGAAGATGAACAGAGAGTTCAAACTGTTTCGAAAAGAGTAATACTTGGTATAGGTTAAGTTGCATTTGACTTTAGATCAATTTACATCTGTCTTCGTGCATTCCCTTCAATTACAAAGAGAATAATTTTCTTTATATAAAAAAATATCATGTGACAATTTGTGATTGCAAACTAAGATGTGCTGCACAAAGATGTGTGTAACTCGAATGCATTAAAATATTTTTCTAATATCTACGAGTAAATCCTTAGTTCGTGTAGAAACTGAAAATGTTGGAATAGGATTTTGAATAAGAAAACTGAATAAAATGGGAAATGTCCAAATTAGTGTAATTAAAAAAGAAAATGATTGTGATTAGAATAATACTGATAATCAGTGTATTGGAAACACCATTGTAAGTTGAAAGTCAGTATAATCAGTGTATAGGAAACAGAATTGTATGTTGAAAGTTGTAAAGGTGAGCAGTGACCAGCATTCCAAAATACGCAATTCTGCCGTTTTCAACCTGTCTGTGATCTGTTGCTCACTTTGTTACCGCTCCTCAGTTTCTAAACTTGTTCTATCTAGTCCTTTGTCTTCAATTTCAACAACTTTTCTATTCCCAAATGCAAGATCCATTCTACTCCATCCCCATCTTCAACTTCATACTAATCTGTGCCGTGGACGCCGCCTCTCCCTGCAGTTCGTCCGTCACTGTCCGATCATCGAACCTAATCTCACGAACATCTCCATAACACTCCACCTCTTCTTCCTCGTCCTCTTCCTCGCTGTTTCCTTCATCGTCCTCCGACGATAAAGGAACGAGCCAACAAGAGCCATGTAAATGCCCGTTCACACACACGAAATATTCGAGTCCTCCGTCGTGCGTCCCGAGCCGCCTCGCCACGCTCTTCGGCACGAGCCGAGCCGATGTCATACTCCACACCCGAGCCCCACAATAGGGGCATCTGGTTCTTTCTTCCAACCTCACTTGACGTTTAATCAAGAATGCCCTAGTTTTCGATCTCATAAATCCCCTAAATATTCCTCTGTAAATCCCTAAATCATCCTCATCCCTCCCGTTGGAATGCTCGCAAGGATCGCTCACGTAAAGCAAATCCCCTCGGCATTTCTTCGTCAGGAAGCTTCGGCCTGAGGTTTTAGAAAAGCGCGACTCATGAACGAAGTGTCCTGGCAGGGGCTGATCCACCTTGAAATGGCGGCTGGATTGACAACCGCAGCAGAAGAACATCAACTTAGCGAGCGCGTTCCATCCACCGCCGACTCGAACATTAGGAGCTCCGGTGGTCAATGCAGCTAACATTCGAGGAGCTCGATTGAAACAGAGTTCTCGCCACAGCAATCTCTCAGCTATGGCTCGAAGCTTTCGATTAAGAGAAGCGGTGGTGCAAAGCGTTCGCAAGTCCCACTTGATCGTCTGAAATACGAGAAGAAGTATGCGCTCGTTGAGGATGCCAGAGTCGTCGGAGTCGGAACCCTGCAGCGACGCTGAAGGTCTGAATCTCCGGTTGCTATTTGCGTCCATTTTTTTTTTCATTTTCTTTTTTAATTGTAGGTTTTGTCGAGGACACGGGACAGCAAAGGCGGTCATATATTATGTGTTAGTGTGAGTTGAAACGGACACGTGTCGGTGTATTGGTTGGTTGCGATATGAAGAAACGTGTATGGGAGGAGTGGACACGCGTCGGAATCGCATTGCTTAATTTGAGTAGAGAATCCAGAGGAAGCGTCAGCAGTTGAGGAGAGAGGAACACGTGTCCAATTTGGGTGTGAAAATTTAATTAGGAAAATATCTAATCCATCTGGTCGCTAAAATATCTGGAGTTTTGATCAATGCGTTGACACGAGTCCCTCCACTACCTTTACCCACAAGACTTCCCAATCCTTTTCTTTTTGCTTGGTATCCGTTCTTTTCCCCGCCAATGTACCTTGGAACTCTTTCTCGCTTAATGACTATGTTGTTTTCTTTCGTTAAAAATTAACTCTGTTTTTTATTTTGAAATTTAAGAAATAAATTAAAGTAAATCTCAATTTTTTTTTTTTTTTTTAAAGATACGAAATTGAATCTTCAACCTTTAAAGTGAAAAGTTATGTCAAATACCATTGACTTAAATTAATTTTTAATAAATAAATTCAACTTAAGAATTAGTTGTAAAATATATTGAAATCTATGGACTAAATCAAGGCTAGACTCGAAATCTAAAGGTAAAAAAAAATATATTTTTTCCTAATTCTTTATAAAGAGGTATTAATTTGTAATTTCATTTTATGAGTATTTACAAACGCAAGCCTGTCTATCATGATAGTTGAAACCAACCCAAGGCTACTAAAAAGTGGAAGACTATTCGGTTGGCTTTCCGTTAGGTATATTGTTAAAGAAATTCCAATTTTCAATTATTTTTTTGGGCTCATACGTCTTTCTTGTCCCTGATGCACGCTGCACGAGATAAGAGTCCATTTAATCTAATGCCCGATAAGTGGGCACGTGTCTGCATGACCATCCCAGATCGAAACGTGGCAGCACCTAGAAACTTTGATGAGTGGATTTGGGAGGCATGTGGAAGATACCAAGGAAGAAATGGATGTGACACTTGGCGTGGACCACATTTGAGTATGGTGCGGAATATTGTTTGGGAGTAAAGATGTATTAGATATTTTCCAGTTTCTCTTTCTCCAAAGGCAAGCACTGTAGCAGCATAAAATTCGTACCTTTGAATATCTTTAAAATATTAAATAAAGGAAAAAAAAGATAGTAAATAGGGCCCAGGGATGAACACCAAAGTCGATCAAACTGAATCAAGTTGACCAAATTGAAAATTTGTTTCTACTTAAAATTTTGTGCAAATCGAATTTTACATATTAATTCAATTTGGCCACCGATCGGACTGTGAAAACCCTAGTAGTACCTCTTATGAATGTTTGTTTATTTTGAATTAATCCAATCCGATAATTGTTCATTAGTATTACTGTGGTGGGGAAAGACCTATCTAGCTTGCAATAACACAAACCCCAAGTATCAAGAAAGGAATAGAGTGAAAATCATAGAAAAATATTCCTAGTGTATATTTGATGGAGTAGGGGAAAATTACAAGTACTACGGGAGTAAGAGAAAATCTTGCATACTCTATGTCCCAAAATGATATATTGTCCACTTTATTATGAGCATAAATTCTCATGGTAGTGAATTAGGTTAAAGAGTTTAGCTGGTTAATCGAGGATCATTGGAGTCTATGATCTATAAGCTCATTAGTTCCCGACTAAACCTTAGAATAGTGTGATGAACGAATTTAAAGTATTCAAATTTGGTTTTTGGAGTAAAGCGTTAAATATATACAATATATTTAAGCTAACGTTTAATTGTGAATTAAACATAAAGAGAGAGAAAATAAGAGATATTTAAATAAGATTTAAATATCAAGATTATGAATAGGGATTCATATAAATTGGGATAAATGTTGGATTTAATATTAAATTAAATTAATTAAATTATTTAATATTAATTTAACTTTAAAATTGATTATTAGAATTAATTTTGAAATTAAATAGAATTGGTCAAAATTATATTAAAAGTCAAATGGTTGTCTACGTAAAAAATACAATGGAAATCAAATTATTGACTTCTGACTTTTGAAAGTCAAAATGTCAGATTTATTGACTTTGGACTTTGAGAATCAAACTTTGACCAAGTTAGTGGAAAGAATCCACCATTTGTGAGTGGGAAATACCAATTTTTGCATGGCTAAGTGTTGTCTTCATTTGGAGATATTTGTCTCATCAAATCCCACTTTGAGTTAGTGGATTTTTTAGTGTCAAATTCTCATCAAACTCAAAGTTGCATGTTTTCATGTAATGGTCTTTAAAAGAGAGTGTTTAATATTTTTGAATCATTCTTGGTCATAGTGGGTTTTGATGAGATTATGTGATTATCTCATCCCTTTTTTCTCTCAAAGGTTTAGCATTTTTCCTCTCCAAATTAGTCACTCACCGGATTCCACCATCCCGTTCTAAGGCCAAAGAATAGTCGGAAAGACTCTCATGGTGGTCTACGAACCGTTCATGAGGAGATTGGGGCTGATTTGGAGAAGATTCAAAGACTACAAACGTTGTATTCTTTTCTCCTTTTTCTTGTTTTATTGCATGCATGTTTATCTTTGCAATTAATCTAATTATAGTACTTTAGATCCATTTTTTCCCGTTGCGCATGTGTTCGTTCCATCAGAGGCTAGGGTATGATTTTGCACCAAATCAATACTTGTCCTAAATGGGCTAATAAGGTGAATTTATATGGAGAAGAGTTTACCTCTTCTCCAAGTATTACCCTTTTCACCCTTGATGCCAATTAATTAAATAACCCCTTATTTAATTAATTGAAACATTAATTAAATAACCATATATTAAATATAATTTAATATATAGTTAATTAATTAAAATATAAACATCACATGCATGTTTATATGCTTCCACCTCTCTGACATTATAACTAATTAAATATTCATGAATCTAATTCACATGAATTAAATATTTGAATCTCATTCAAGTATTTCTCTCTAACATAATTTGAATTATAGATCACTTCTATAATTAATTATATATTAATCACATTAATATGCAATTTTCTCAATTGATTTGAACAATTTAAATCATTCCTCATTAATATCCTTTAGTGAGCTAACAAGGGGACCTGGTGGACTTACAGATCAAAAGCTCCAACGATGTGAGATCAATATTTGTTAGCTGTGGGTACACTCCACTAAAGTGAAGGATCTCTTAACAAAGAGTTCCATGAGCGCGTTCGGATCGCTCCAATTTCACCGTGACTGAAATACACCATATACATTCAAACGCACAGTTATGCAAACAAACAGTAATTAACGATATGCTTTGAACAACAAAATAACAAGGGAAAGAGTTCTCATACCAGTTGAAGATGCTCTTCTAACTATGGAACTCAACGCAGTGGAAGACCTCTACTCGAACAACCAACGACCAGCAGATGCGTCGACTATAGTAGCACGAACAACTGCAAACACACGAACGCAGCGGGGACGACACCACTAGAAAGAAGCCTTAGGTATTCTCGGAGTGAGAACCCAAAGCGTGGTCTTCGGTGAGTTTGGTAGAGGTAGGAGGACGAACTGATCGTGTAGGCGATAAGCAAGTGGGAGAGAATATGAAGCAATCGCATAGCAAAATGCTTATCACTTAGAAGAAACTACACGATCGTGTAGATTTTACTAAATGATCGTTTAGAAAATAGTAGGCAATTGTTTAGCAAACATGACACACTATACGATTGTTTAGGAAAGCTAACCAATCGTTTAGGACTTAGTGTGCGATCGTTTAGGAGCTAGGTAAGCAATTATTTAGGCTCGAGGTATGCGATCGTTTAGGCGCTGAGTGACTATCATATAGGCTCTCGACTTAAGCGATCGTTTACGTTTCCACACCAATGCAAACATTTAGCTAATTATATCATATATAATTAACCAGTCCAATTATATCATATATAATCGAACTTTCTCTTGTCAATTTAAACATTTCAATTTAACCCAAACACTATTCTCGAATTTATCCAAACTACCCAGGGGACTAATGGACATGTGGCTGAAGCTCCAACGGTCCGTGAATAGCTGACTAAACTCTTTAACCACGAGATCTACCATCCGTTAACTGTCAGGCATTCCACTAAAGACCAACAGCTGAACTCTTCTTACCATAGATATATTTTCTATGTCCATCGATATAACCAATCATGAGACGATGACCCTTCACAGGTGCTTGTAAGTACAGCTGGGCCAAATTACTGTTTTTCCCCTGTAGTTACATTTCAAATCCTTAAGGTACAACTGATTCCTCTAAATGAAACAATACAACATAGTCCAACTAGTTTGAACACCTCTCGGGCAAAAGAGAAGGTGTGTGGCATCACATTGTTCAAGCCCTGAAATCACCCTTAAAGGAGTTATATATTCTACTTACCCTGCCTCGGGAAGGAGTGAATTCCATCTTGTGCAGCTGAGTTCCCAACTCCAAATCAGAACGAAATCTCCAAAATGGTGTAGGTTTGAATCGGCGACCTACGCCACTCACACCTATACAAATCAAGAACCGCTCTCAATGGCAGGAGTTCCTAACTCACTCAGGATTGAGGTCATGTTACTATGATCATCCTAGTGAAGTGAAGTTCTGTCATGAACGGTGTTATATAATGAGACGATAACACTTCGTGGTCAGGTCTTATACAAACTCTTTGTATAGGAGCCCCCCGCTCACATGTCCTCAACACGAATGATCAGGATTAGACCATCTGTGACAAGTCTATAATATTTGTGACCATTCCACAAAGCGGGCGCACATCCGTAGCGTTACCAGAATAAGGTTTCCTCTATATCCCATAATACTCACAGACCATTTTGGTTATCACTCAAGACATGATCCATTTGTATATCGCTACATAATGCTTGAGTCACATACAGATAATCAGGGATTTTATGTTTATTGGTTTGTAGTAAAGCAAATAAAACATGCAATTGAGCAAAAATACAAGAATGTGAAGTAAAAATATCATATATTATACAACATAAGTGTTTGTAAAACTGTTTACAAACTACAGGACACGAGACTTTAGGGCATCAACCCCACAATCTCCCACTGTCCTAAAGCGAGAGTAGGGTGTACAATAACTAGTACAAAACAATAACTAAGGCATAAAGCCCAGTACAGAAAATGTCCCACTTGCCCTAGTCCAGCCGCAGGTAATCCTATAGACCCATGCCCGTAAGATGACCCTCAAAACACTGTAGCTGTGAGAGCCTTCATAAACGAGTCACAACATGTGCTCCGAAGCTATCTTCATGAAACGATATCACGTCCTTCTGATGCACTATCTCGCGGATCAGATGATACTTCGCTCTATGTATTTGCCGCGAACTGTGACTGCTCAGCTCCTTGGAGTTTTGCCACTGCCCCATTATTATCAACAATATAGGGTAATGGGCCTAGATATATCTGGAACAACTTCCAGTTCTGTTAAGAACTTCCTGAGCCAAACGATCTCCTTAGAAGCTTTGCAAGCCGCTACGTACTCCGCCTCCATAGTGGAGTTCGCGATGCACCCTTGCTTAGTGCTACACCACACTACAGCTCCTCCGTTAAGAGTAAAGACTGACCCTGATGTGGACTTGCGAGAGTCCTTATCAGTCTGAAAGTCAGAATCTGTGTATCCTGTAAGTATTAAATCCCTAGAACCATACACGAGCATATAGTCTCTTGTTCTCCGAAGATACTTGAGGATGTTCTTCACTGCAGTCCAGTGACCCTGGCCTGGGTTAGACTTATACCTACTGACTATGCCCACAGTGTAGCAGATGTTTAGATGAGTACAAAGCATCACATACATCAAACTGCCAATGGCAGATGGATATGGGACCCATCTCATCTCCTCAACATCTTGAGGCGTCTTAGGACACATATCCTTAGACAAAGTGATTCCATGCCTGAACGGCAGTAGGCCCTCTTGGAGACTTGCATCGAATACTTAAGCAACATCTTGTAAATGTACGATGCCTGAGATAGTGCTAGCACTTTGTTCTTACGATCCCGAAAGATCTGTATACCTAGAACAAACTGAGCCTCTCTCAAATCTTTCATTTGGGATTGGGTCGCTAGCCAGTTCTTAACTGCAGTTAGTAGACCTACATCATTTCCAATAAGTAGGATATCGCCTACGTACAACACTAAGAAGACTACTGAAGCGTTGATGATCTTCTTGTAGACACAAGGTTCATCAACATTTTGGTAAATGTCATACGACTTGATCGCAGTATCAAATCTTATGTTCCAAGATTGAGACACCTGTTTCAGTCCATAAATTGACCGATTCAGTTTGCAAACCTTTTTCTTTTGACCTTGGGCTATGAATCCCTCGAATTGCACCATATAAATGGTCTCCTCAAGATTGCCATTTAGAAAGGCCGTCTTGATGTCCATTTGCCAGATCTCATAGTTATAATAAGCTGCAATGGATAGAAGAATGGGATTGACTTTAACATGGCAACATGTGAGAAAGTCTCCTCATACTCGACTTCTTCTACCTGGATATAACCCTTTGCCACAAGTCGAGCCTTGAAGGTCTGTACCTTCTTATCAGTACACCGTTTGCGCTTGTAGATCCATTTACAACCTATAGGTCGTGCCCCATCAGGCTGATCTACAAGATCCTATACTGAGTTGAACTACATTGACTCCATCTCGAGATCTATGGCCTTGACCCATTCATCCCCGTCAATATCCTCCATTGCCTTTCGATAAGACAACAGATCCTCAACGTCGCCATTTGCTACCATGGCAAGGATTTCTGTGAAACCCAGATAGCGAACGGGTGGGTTCGCAACCCTCCCACTATGTCGAGATTCCCTCAACTTTTGAGGTAGAACCAACCTACTAGATGAACTCCCATCAACAACTCTTGCTGATGTAGCAGGCTCTTCAATAACTCTTGTTGAAGTTTCAGTAGTTTAATTGGAAAGCTTACGCAACACGAATTTGCTTCGTGAACTGTGCTCCCTTATATGATCCTCTTCTAAGAAAGTAACGTTTGTTGAGACAAACACCCTATTTTCTATCGGATCATAAAAATAACCCCTTCGTGTACCTTTGGGGTAGCCTAAAAATAGACATAACCTCGACCGTGGTTACAACTTCTTGCGATTAGCCTCAAGCACATGTGCAGGGCAACCCCAAATGCGGAAGTGACGTAAACTAGCTTTACGCTCGTTCCACAACTCCATAGGTATTCTTGCAATACTCTTAAAGGGAACACAGTTGAGTATGTATACTACAATCTCCACTACGAAACCCCAAAACGAGTTTCGTAAGGAAGCGTAACTCATCATCGAGCAAACCATGTCCAACAAGGTCCTATTTCTCCTCTCTGCTACACCATTCTACTGAGGTGTACCCGATGCTGAGAGTTGGGAAATGATTCCATGTTCTATCAAATAGTCCTGGAATGCCGAGTCTAAAAACTTCCCACCTCGATCTGATTGAAGTGTTTTAATCCGTTTATCCAATGCGTTTTCAACTTCAGCCTTGAACTCTTTGAACTTTTCAAATGATTCAGACTTCCGTTGCATAAGTTAAACATACCCATACCTAGAGTAATCATCAGTAAAACTGATAAAATACTCATAGCCACCTCGGGCTCGCACATTCATAGAACCACAAAGGTCAAAATGTACTAACTCAAGAGGCTCATTGGCTCTATAACCTTTTCCAGTAAAAGGTCGTTTAGTCATCTTACCCTCAAGAGAAGATTCGCACACTGGTAAAGAATTTTCTTCTAACTCACTTAGAAGTCCATTCTTCACCAATCTCTCAATCCTATTGAGATTGATGTGCCTTAAACAAAGATGTCAAAGTTGGGCATTTTCTTTTGGAGAAATACGTCGACGTTTTGATTGAGTTACAACATTTCTAAAAAATTCAGTATTATGGAGGAAATTAATGGCTAACGTCCTTAGCACATATAAATTCGATTCCAAATTTACTGTACAAATAAAAACACCATTTTTATGAATAAACGCTTTATCCGCATTAAAAGAGATAGTATATTTACATTGCAATAAACACTTTACAAAAATAAGGTTCCTTTTTAGTTCGGGAACAATATATACATCATTCAAAACAAGAAACATATTCTGTAAAGCTAACTGGAGCCGTCCCACTGCCACAACTAAGACAACGTACTCGATGCCTACTCGCATCGTCATCTCACTAGCCTCCAACTGTCGCCAAGATCTAATCCCCTGAAAAAGAAGAATAAACATGGTTAGTGGCGCCCGAATCAATTATCCAGACTGAATCATCATTCTCCACTAAACAAGTTTCAAGAACTAATAAATCATATTTACCTTTATCGGCCTTGGCTTTAGCCTTGGTTGCTGTCTTCTCTTTCAGATACCGAGGACAGTTCATTTTCCAGTGTCCATCTTGGTTGCAATGGAAACACTTTCCCTTAGTAACTAGTGGACACCTCCTTGGGGTGACAGGTGGTAGGTTAGCAGGCGCCTTCCCTTTTCGCTTACTACCCTTCTTCTTCTTCCCCTTTGTAGAGTTAGAAGTAGAAGGTGCAGACTTCGTTTCTGAGGGTGAACCTCTATGGAATGTCTTAGATGATGAAGCAACATTTTCTTCACCCTTCTTCCTCTCCTTACTTTTCAGTAAAGATTGGTAGGTCTGCAACTCGTTGAGGAGAGTTGTAAGGTTATATTTCACTTTGTTAAGAATCGTGTTGCTAACAAAGTGCAGGAAGATTTTCGACAACGAATGCGGGATAATGCTAACCTAACTGCCCTTATCTATCCTAGACCCATTCATCTCCGCCACATTGAAGTGGACCATCATGTTAAGCACGTGTTCTCGAATAGAGGTGCCTTCCTCCATTTTGGAGTTGAAGATGTGTTTAAGAGCCTCATGCTTGAGCTGTCCAGACGGTTGTCCGAACATCCTCCGTAGGGACTCCATGATCTCACGCACTAAGACCATGGGCTCATGCTTCTTGGCCAACACGTCGTTAAGACTGGCTAAGATATAGGCTCGGGCCTTCTCGTTCGCCCATGTCCAATACTCGTACGTCTCCCGAACATTTCGAGTGGCATTAGGAGGTGGAATAGGAGGACGCTCCTCCGTAAGGACAAACATAAGATCCTTGATGATTAGTATTGTCGTGATAATATGTTTCGAACTAGTGTAGTTCTCACCAGTTAACTTATCGGTGCTTAAAAGAGCAATTGTGGCTAGTCATTTTAAAACCATTGCTGAAAAACGAACGAACTTTTATAAGTCTTTTGCTAAACCGAATTTTAACACCAATTTTAGTTTTAGCAAAATAGTTTTCAAGTACCCTAAGTGATAAAGACTTCTATTTCGCAATGATGCTTCAATAAGGCAGTTGAAACGTCACCGGTGGGTGATCAGATGTCCCTTCACTAGGATGAGACATTCTTAACCATTAGGCAGAACCAACTCTTGGAACTGCACCTAACAGTCACTATTTGTTCGGTCTAGAACTGTTAACCCTTAATAATTCCACGTAAGTGTAACCCTTTGTTTTCAGCCCCAAAATCCCGCCCTAATGCACCCACCGTAGGGAAAAAGCAGATTAGGATAAGAGACTAAGTAACCTTATCCTATATAGGAGATCAAATAAAGAAACATGCAAAATTTCCATCTTATAGGGGGACACTCCCAGAGTGCCTGAGGTGTTGCACAAAACCTTATCCAACTAAGAGGAGAGATTGTGAGATATGTTGTTGCACTCTCCGCTTCCCATTACTATTAACATCTCTCCATCCACCTTGATCTTGACATATCCAAAACCATCCTTTAGGGAGACACTCCCAGAGTGCCACGAGGTCGAGGATAGATCTCACGGTGTGAACAATAAAGGAAGAAACATGAGAGATTTAAATGAAGCATCAGATGCCCCAAGTACCTCCCACTGAATGTTCTACCTAGGGGTTCATTAACTTAGACCATCCGGCTACTGATTTTAATCTAAGTCAATTTTAATCCGCTCAAAAACAACTTTTGTCTTTGAAATTAAACAAGTTCAAGTAGTCATATTAAACTCTTTAATGGACTGTTCTTAACCTTGCATGCATGCATCAAATCTATCTAATTCACTTTTCCATGCAGGTTCCCAGGTAGGGGTGTTTCGTTTCCATCACCTTAAATACCCCAGCCTAGACAGAACCCGCCTTAGACAAAAGGTCCTTTATAGATAGATTTTCTATACTTTAAACTTTTATTAGTCAATTTAATCCTATTAAACTGATTAAAAGGTTAAAGCTTAAGGTTGCTAATCATATTAGAACCGTGATCTTAGGTCAATCTCATCCAAGTTTTAAAACACTTTTAAAACCATGATTCAAACCTAACTTGGTATGCATGTCTTCCTTAAATTTCCTTATGACCTTTATAAAAGAAACAACTAGGACCACATTGCCACATAACTAGGTATTCATAACACTTGTAAATTTAACCTATGTATCATGTTTCATGCAATGTTCGTTCATTACTATACATAACTTTTATATACAAGTAACGAACCAAGCAAACATGCTCCATACACCCTTATACTATAACACTTATAATATAGAGATGATGCATGTCTATGCTTTATGCATGCATAAATATAACTCTTATATTATATGATGTATGAGCATCCTCTTATGTAATTTAAATCATGCTTCTCTAAATCATAATACTTATAATAAAGAGATGATGCATGACAAATGCATAACCTAAGGTGGGATTTCTTCTATATGGCATATCATATGACATATAAATAAACATACATCCTATGTACATTCACAAAGATTAATGGACCAGGATAAACCACCTCAAAATTAGAAGTAAAAACTCTATCTATTACATTTTCCACCGAGCAAATCGGTTCACAGGCGAACCGGGTCTTAAACACCGGGCGAAGCTCCCATCGTTTAGTAAATGTAGCTGGGTATACGATCGAGTACCAATAACTATACGATGAAGCATGTGGAACCCGATCGTTTAGTGCACAAGACAAAAATATGCGAGTTCTAAACGATTGTTTAGACGACAACGTAGCTGCGAAGCCCAATCGTCTAGACAATCGCTTAATAAGCAATTAAGTAGATGATTTACTCTGCGATCATGTAGTCAGTAACTAAGCGATGAAGCTTGCTGAGCAACATGATCATCTAGTGCGCGTGCACCAACCAACTCCCGAGTATCCGATACTTAACGATCGTCTACCCCACTGTTTACATGACTTGACCAATGCTTGGTCGTCTTCATCCTTGAAGAACAGTAACCCTTGCCTTGAAGCTTCTTCACGAACGACTCACAGACTCAAACTCTTTGAAATTACAAACTCGATAGCAGTTAATATGCCCAAAACACAGGGTCCCTTGCAACTAACTTTAAATGTAAAAGAATTTAAAAAAAAAATCAAAGGCTTTATCCCAGAAAACTCCATTAATCCCACATCCACAAACTATTTAATGCTTAAACAGAGAAGACATGCTTTTACCCACCGAGAAAGTAAATGTCATTCTTTGCATCAATGAATTTGGAATATCAGAACCTGGCTCTGATACCAATTGAAGGAACTCTTATCAAAGAGTACCTCTGAGCGGAACCGGATCGTTCTAAACTCATTGTGATAGAATTACCGCATTTAGATTCTAACAGAATAGACATGCAATATACAACAAATTACTGGCATGCTTTTAACAATTAAACAATAAGAGAACAAGAAACACATACCAGTTAAAGAACTCTTTTTTCACAGAAAATCTCGTTCTCTCGAAGGAACTGCTCCTCTCGCTGAGAACATCCAAGAAAATCGTCCACCAAAACCTGGTCGTCTACCCCCAAATGGGCTCCACAAAAACACAGCAATGGGGAGGACACCACCACTTAGAACCCTTGGTATTCTCGGTGTGAAAATCCAGGAGGTGTGGGCTCTGTTGGATTTGGCAGAGGTAAGGAGGAAGAGAAGATCGTATACCACGACCAAGCAAGTGGGAAAAGGTTGATGTCTATCGTATAGACGATGCTTTATCATTTAGAAGAAGGTACACGATTGTTTAGTAAATAGGCTACGATCGTATAGGTGATCGTTTAGTAAACGCTCCGGCGTGATATCGTTTAGGAAAAAGCTAGACGATCGTTTAGCAAATCCTATGCGATCATTTAGAAAGAAGCGTGCATGTATACGATTGTGTAGAAACATGAGCTATCGTGTAGACTCTCGGTTTGCTATGCGATAAGTAGTTTACATTAAACTTGAGCGAATGACCGATATCTTTGCAAATGAAAATGATTTTCATTTTATTCTTCAATTATGAAAACTGAATGAAACCTCCCACTATCACACGGTTATGGAGAAAATGCTGGCACAATTATCTCATAATTGTCCAAAAATAAATAGCCACTCGTACCCATTCAAATCAAAGGACCGTCCTCAAAAGCAATAGTTCCCAACTCACTCAGGATTGAGGTCATGCTACCTATGATCATTCTAGTGAAATGAAGTCTCTATCATTAACGGCGTTATATAACGAGATTATAACACTTTGTGGTCTGATCTTATACAAATTCTTTGTATAGGACGCCCCCGCTCGCATGCCCCCACATGAATGATCAGGATCAGACCATCTGTAGCAAGTCACAACACTTGTAACTATTCTATAAAGTAGGCCACATCCACAGCATTGCAGGATAAGATTTTCCTCCTTTATTCATATACTACAGACCATTTTGGTTATCACTTAAGACATGATCCACTTGTATATCTCCACATACATGCTTAAGTTACAAACGACAACCAGGGATCTTAGTTTATTGGTTTATGGTAAAACAAATAAAACATCCAATGTTCATAGACAAAAGTGTGAATAAAATATCATATATTATATAGTTATGTTCAAAACTGTGTTTACAAACTACAGGACACGAGAGTTTAGGGTATCATCCCCAACACCCCTAAGATGAGAAGAGTGAGTTTCATCTTGTGTAGTTATGTTCCCAGCTCCCCATTTGGTCTCGTCCCAAAAATGGTATGCTTATTGAGTCAATGACTCGGGCCACTCTCACTCATACAAATCAAAGGACAAGCTCTCACAGTTTAAAGTTCATAACTCACTCAAGATTGAGAGCAATTTACATATGGTTATCCTATGAAATATTAATCTCTTCAATCAACGACGTTACAAAGAAAGATTAATGATTTCACAGTCCAATCTTATACAAACTCATTGTATAGGATATCCTACTCACATGTCTCCACACGAATGATTTGGATCACATCGTTTGTAACACTTACAAAGTGGATCATAGCCATAGTATTACCAGAACAAGGCACCCAACCTTATCCATATACTATAAACTCTTTAGGTTATTACTTGAACATTATCCAGCTGTATGTCAACTACGTACCATTCAAGTCTCATTAAATAATCTTGGATTTTGCTATAATTGATAACTCATTATTGCATATTTAATAATCAACTATTATGTCAAATAACTAATTAATTATGAGGCTTTAGGGCATAAGTCCAAACAGATATAAAGGTGGAGCGAAGTTGGTCATACCATATGCATGGAGCTTGTTTAAGTCCATATAAATCTTTGAGTGATTTGCACACATAGTTGGGTCAATGAGGATCAATGTAGCCTTAAGTTTGGCTGACATAAACATGATCTTGAAGAGTACCATGAAAAAATGCATTACTCACATCCATCTGCTTAATTGGCCACCCTCAAGTGATAGCAATGGTGTGAAACCCCGAACCTAATCTATGTATTTTGAGTTAAAGCTTGAATAGTTAAGTAACTTAAAAGGAAATTAAAGAAGAAGTGAACACCTTAAGTATTTTAAAAGTAAATCTTAAGGATTGAACTTGAAGCTTGGGTTAAGTAAAATGGTAAGTAATAAAAATTTGATTGAGTGTTGGAACATGCGGCCAACCATTGAGACTAACCAAAGCCATGAGGGACCCATGAGAAGTGGCTAGGCAGACATAGGGCTATGTTGTATGCTTGATGTAGTTGGTCAAGTTTGTAGAGATTATGAAGGGTTAGGTGTTGAAACCAAGGACAACCTGTAACACCCCGCACATTTTTTTTTAGTAATAATGTAATTTTAGTAATTTTATTATTTGGAATTTCAGTAATTGTTATTAGTTGGAGGGCATTTTTGGAATTCTAAACTTGAAATTTAATTGTTGGCGTGAAATTATTCAAATTGAAAATTAATGGCAGAAATTAATTTTCTTTTGAAACGAAAAAGAATTTAATAATATAAAACGAAAAGAAATTAAATGTAATTATACTTATTTCCTTTTTTGTTTTATTATTATTATTATTGTTTTTTTTATAAAAAGTCAAACCCTACCCCCCTTTTTTCTTCCTCACGTCTGTGAGCAACCCCCCTTCATTTTCTTCTTCCTTAGCCGAGCCTACTTCCAGCCGTCAGCCACGACGCCGTTCGTCCACGCCACCGAACGCCTCAGTACCAGTAGCCGCGCCGTGCCAAATCGGAAGGAGTTTCGCCGCTCGCAATTCGTCCACCCGCGTCCGCGTCGCCCAGATCTTCAACTAGCCGTTCGGCCGCTCGTTGTTCGCTGCTGACCGCCGAGCCGTCCGTCCCGTCATCCAACCCGAACCGTCCAGCCTAGGTTCGCTTCACCTCACCGTCAGATCCGCGTTGTCACGTCGGATCCGCGGCTTAACCGTCGGATTTCTTGTGTCGCTGCCACCATTGCTTGTGCTAAAATCTCAGAGTCTTTAGGTAAGATAAAAGTTTTTAGAATACCCGATTGGTTCTGGCTAAAATTGTGAATGACCATCATGTTTGGGCCATAGATTTGAGTGTTGGAAGAGTTTCAAGGTCGAAAGCGGATCGTGCAGCGTTGCAAAAAGTTGTTTCGGGTTGGTCAATCAAACTTTTGGTTGTGGATTTGATCTTGGACCAAGCCACAACTTTGGTAAGTTAAATTGGGGTTCGTTGGATTAAATGTGGTATGTTTTGGTTTTGGCTCCAAAGATTGAATTATAGTGTTTGTGTTTTGTGCTAGGGGAATTAATTCGAGAGTTACTTTGTTGGAGATCAACTGCTTGGGTTAATTTTGAAGTTAACTTTGAGGTAAGTAATCTTACTATTGGAACTGCCCACGGATCAGACATTAGATGTATGCTAGCATGTTAATTGAAGGTTATGGCAGAATGACAACATGAAAGATTGATAGTATAACATGATTAAAGTATGTTCTGTTATGAGATTCGAATTATTTATTTATGCACATAGACACTTGAATGCTAGTATAGGATGGTATGTGCTTCCATGGTTGTATTTGATCTGATGATGTTGAGGTATACATGTATGTTGTAGAACCATGATGATGAGGTATATGTGTATGTTGTAGAGCCATGATGTTGAGGTTTATATATATGTCATAGATTTGTACAATGATGACTATGATGTTGAGACTGTGTAAATGTCCTTATTGATTAGTTAGATGCCCATTAGATTTTGTATTTCCTTCGGGATTCACCAGTTTATGTTTCCTTCGAGATTCACCAGTTTGTGTTTCCTTTGGGATTCACATGTTTATGTTTCCTTCGGGAGTCACCAGTTTATGTTTCCTTCAGGATTCACCAGCTTGTGTCTACTTCGGGATTCACCAGTTTGTATTTCCTTCGGGATTTACCAGAGATAGTGGACATACTTAACTACAGTAGGATAGAACTCAGTCTCCTTTTTTTTGTTTCATGTGTATATGTGTCCCATGAGAACTAGAGCAGTTTATATGTTTCACTAGAGGTAGGTATCTAGAGAACATAGATGCCTAGCCTGACCCCAGTGGTGGGGTTACTTACTGAGTATTTTATACTCATTCTTTCTCATGTTGTTGTTTCAGGTAAGAGTAGGGACGTGCCGGTGAATGAGAAGCGGAATATGTGATTGAGCCACTAGGACCAGTTTTTATGCTTCCGCTCATAAGACTTAGATTTCCTTTATGTTTTTGCTAAATTTTTATTTTTGATGTTTGAAACTTATTATTAAGAATTGTTTTTCATACTTATTTATTAACCTTTATTATTTATGGATACCCTATTATTGTTTTTAATATGTGTATTTAATAAAGGACTTTTGAACTCCCCTTATCTATTTAGCATTTATTTCATCATAAAAGAGTGTTGTTTTAAGTTCTATGCATGCATGTATTTTAGTAATGGCCTAACTTAAGTCCTAGGGGGTCGGGTCGTTACACAGCCATGCGTTAAGCTTGTGAGGACACATGCGCGGGGATGGCAAGAGTTTACGTGAGTACACAACAAGGAAGACCATCAAGGGATGGGACAGATGTAAGCAAGAATGCATGCAACCATGGATACTGTGCGTTGGAGTGTTGTGTGCGCGGACGATCATGTAGCTACATGCGGCGCTAAACAATGTGCTAGACGATAGCACTACACGATAGGCAATGGCACTACACGATAAGCATAAGCATTAGATGATGGGCTTGGATGCTAAATGATGGGCTTGGACGCTAAACGATAGGTGTGAAACGTAGGTGCTAGACGATGGCACTACACGATAAGCAGACGTGCTAAACGATGGGTGTGATGCATTAGACGATGGGGTCAGCGTTACATGATGAGCAACAACGAGGGATACGCGATGAGCATGTTGGACGGTACCAGCATGCAGCGGAAGCGACGAGGATTGATAAGCACTCTAATTGATTAATTTTGGCATAAATGAAACATGCTCAAGCAGAATTTAATGGGTTTCAAGACATACCTTTGAAGAACCTTTGAAATCTCGATTTTCAGCTGCAAAGTCCTCCAAATCTTAGTATAGACCACCACAAGATCTTCTCTACTATTCTCTTGGTGCTCTAGATTGAGTTGTGGGACTCAAAATAAGTTGGAATCAAAGGGAACTTGGAGAATGCTCACAATAGCAACCCAATGAAGAACACCTTCTTCTACCCGAATTTTTAGCTAAAATTCTATCGGTTGCCTTGCTAAAAAAACACTCAAATCTCTTCAATATATTGCAGACTATCATGCAAACAGATTTACTACATGGGATGCAGTTCATGCTTAGAGTAAATGAAGCTTGAAGATGGTGGGTTGTTTGTAAGCTACTTGAAGATAAAGTTGGAAAAATCCAATTTTTCCTTTTGTGTAATTTTTATTTTCAAAATCCAAAATTGATTTTAAAATCACATTTGATTTCTAAAATCAAGATTTATTAATTTTACAAATTAATTTCATAAATTAATTTTATTAAAATTAATAAATAATTATTTAAACAATTTAAATAATTATAATTAATTTAATATCCAATATTAAATTAATTTTACACAAATCCATCTTCGTATATTTAAATCATATTTAAATATTAATTCTCCAATTCTGTTTGATTCTAATTTGAATGTTTCAAATTAACTTATCACACTACTCTAGAGCTAATCCATTTCTGAGCTAGTAGGGGGACCTCGTGGACCTACAGATCATGGGCTCCAACGATCCAAGATTAATCGGCTAAATTCATTAGACCGATCTAACCCCCATTCATTAACTAATAGGTCACTCCACTAAAGCCCATAGTTGAACTCCCTTCACTGTAAATATATTATGTTCACTCGATATAATCATGATTAGTAAGTCAACCCTTCACAGGTTGTTCGTAATAATGGCTGGGTCGAATCTATTCAATAACACCTTATTGAACTTTCAAAATAAGTTCCATTTTTTACATACCATGAGTTTTAGGACATAAAATCCAATAGAGCGACAACGAGAGATCAATAGACGATGGGGCTATGTGATAGGGCGTAAGTGCTATATGTTGGGCTATGCGTTAGTCGATGAGCGATAGCGAGAGGGGTGGATGATGAGTGATAGAAAGAGCTACACCATGAGCTACGCGATGAGCGCAAGAGCTAGACGATGAGCCAAACCATGGTGGGCACATAGTGAAGTGTCCATGCGTTGATGAGGCTTGCAGTACATAAGGCTTGCAAGGTCAAATTGTGTTGGTCTTGAGCAAGAGACTAAGGGTGTTGGCAAGCAACAAGGGCATACGGGCGTTAGTCATAAAGTATGTGTTAGCAAGAGGATTGGCAATGTTAAGACAAACTATGAGGTGTTGAGTTGAGACCTAGCTTGACCCAAGGGTTGGTATGCGTTGGTGATATGCTATGTGCCAAGGACATCTGAAGGTATGTGGGCGCATAGGACAAGGCTAGAGCAAGCAGTATGCGTTTGAAGATTATGATGGTCATAGGCCTAGTTGAACGCATGTGCCAAGGGTAAGCCGTGCGGCCAAAAAAGGACTTGCAATGCCTTGAGGGTTAGTGTGGCATAAGTGATACATTGACAAGAGAGCTATGGGTTGATAATGGCTAAGCCATGCGGCCAAACAAGCATGCGACCAAGTTAAGTGGTGTAAGCGTTGATGAAGGAGAACTTGGAGTGCAAAGTCGAAAGTACCAACTCGTTCGAACATGTGGCGAATGAGGGAAGTCGGAGATCTCATGCAATTGAGGTGGATGGCCGAGGAGGCATGCAAAGGAGGACCTGTACGTTGGCTAAGGGAAAGGAAGACACTTCGGTATCGTTATGGCAAAGAGTTGCTTTGGCAACTGTAACGCATATGACATAATTTTAATCTAAGCTTGATGACATAAAATGCGATGATGCCATAAACTTGTTGACATGTATGAATATGAATGAATAAAATTAATCTTCTTATGTCATACAACGCATGGATGATTGCGATGCGATGATATGCGATACTACTTCTAGATATGCATTATTAATGAATGTTCTTGTAGTATGCTGTGCGTTGTCACAAGTTTCCTTGCGTTGAAACCAAGTATAATTTCACCGCAAGTTTCTTGGTATGATCCAAGGTCGAACACAAGGATTGTTTTAGGTTGATTTTTGTACGTTCGTGATATATGCGACCGGGGGTTTTTCAATTTAATAAAAGTGTGGTTTGTATATGTGATAAAGTAAATTGTGCAGTAAAGTAAAGATAAGCGATAAAAATGCGATAATAAAGTAAATTTCGATGAGAGTAAAGTGCGATAAAATAAACCTAAGCTATGATGATACAAGATACAGGTTACATGATACAAGATACCGAGGTTGAGACTAACTGTGAAGAATATACAAAGATCGTGTTATGCGGTGGCAAGGCTTACGTGCGAAACAGAAAGAGAAAGGATAATTAATATATACAACGCAAGTTTCTTAATTGCGTTAAAGATATAAGTACGGTTCCTTTTTCCCTTGGCGTACACCTCTCGGTGATTGATCGCGTTTCCCACATTTCTGTGGTGAAACAGGGACGAACGTAATGAACGCAAGGTTGCTTCCATCTCTGAAAGTACTTCTTGCTTTAGTTAACACATTCTTCTAACCTTCTCTCGATAGATAAGAATGGCATCTTCACTTCTGCTCTCACAGGTGAAGATGCCATCCAGCATGCTTTAGCTAAACATCTTTATTTCTTTAGCACAAATTAAGTTACTTTTTCAATTCATATTAATCACCATGGGATTAAGAAAACATCGTGGAGAAAGCGATTAATGGAGGAACGGAAATAGACAGAGATGTGGAAATGAAAGTGATCATGACATTTAATTATAAAATCAAGCATCTGATACATGGTTGTGAATCATTTAGACTAAGAAGATGAAATACAATTGATGAATAAGAGTTAGAAACAGATACAAAAAAGTGCCAATGTCTTGACACCGATCTGGATGGAGAGATTGCTTGCCGGCGTAGATGGAGTGAATGGAAGGATGAACTTCCTTCTCAGGCTTGCTCAACCGGTAGAGTTAATCTAGGTACAGAGCTTCACGGCGTGGATTTGGAATGATTCGCCCTGAGACTCACCTCTCAGCCTTGTCTCTTTTCTTCCCGGATCTTTTTTTATTATCACTCAGATCAGTCTCTCTCTCAATAGCCTCGTATCAATTATCCCCTGTATCAAGTATATCTTTCAGTGAATTCTTTGAGGGTATTTATAGATGAACGCTTTGACTTTCTGACTTGTGGTCTCTACTTTATCATTATGGAATCTCCAAGAATGGTAGAATAAATATTCCTTCTGTTATGCAATCAGTCAATCGAAAATGCACAACGGTTAGTTGTACACGTGTCAGAATCCTCCGTGATTGCGTTGCTCATTTGCATCTTTCGATCGTGTGCCCGCATGCGGTGTTGTTTTTATTATCGCATGCGGTTGAAGTTCAGCTCTGGATGGATTGTCGCATGCGCCGTCATTGTGTTGATCATTTATTCATTCCTGAATTATGGGCACAATGCAATGTAGATGCGTTAATCTTTCTCTCTTGAGCCATGAGCACATACGGCGACTGGATTTCCTACAAAACAGACTCGAAATATTCTTTTCTACCATCACAATGGTGTTAGTGGGTGTATTGACGACAATTTATAATTATTGTATTTCTTAGCTAATTTCCATACAATTGACGCAACTTTCCTCTCTTTTGGCCGCAATATCTAAATAAAGCAGCATAAAGACTAACCCTGATGTGAAGTTGCGAGAGTCCTTATCTGTCTGAAAGTCAGAATCCGTGTATCCTATAAGGATCAAATTTCTCAAACCATACACGAGCATGTAGTCCCTCGTTCTCCGAAGATACTTGAGGATGTTCTTCACTGCGGTCCAGTGACCCTGGCCTGGGTTAGACTAATACCTACTGACTATGCCCACAACGTAGCAAACATCTGGACAAGTACAGAGCATCGCGTACATCAAACTGCCAACAGCAGACGCATATGAGACCTGTCTCATCTCCTCAACCTCTTGAGGCGTCTTAGGACACATTTATTTAGACAAAGTGACTCCATGCCGGAATGGCAGTAGGCCATTCTTTGAGTCCTACATCGAGTACTTGAGTAACATCTTGTTAATGTACGATGCCTGAGACAGTGCTAGCACTTTGTTCTTACGATCTCGAAAGATCTGTATACCTAGAACAAACTGAGCCTCTCTCAAATCTTTCATTTGGAATTGGGTCGCTAGCCAGTTCTTAACTACAGTCAGTAGACCTACATCATTCCCAATGAGCAGGATATCGTCTACATACAACACTAAGAAGACTACTGAAGTGTTGATGATCTTTTTATAGACACAAGGTTCATCAACATTTTGGTAAATGTCATACGACTTGATCGCAGTATCAAATCGTATGTTCCAAGATTGAGACACCTATTTCAGTCCATAAATTGACTGATTCAGTTTGCAAACCTTTTTCTTTTGACCTTGGGCTATGAATCCCTCGGGCTGTACCATATAAATGGTCTCCTCAAGATTGCCATTCAAAAAGGCTGTCTTGACGTCCATTTACCAGATCTCATAATTATAATAAGCTGCAATGGACAGGAGGATGCGGATCGACTTAAACATGGCAACAGGCGAGAATGTCTCCTCATGGTCGACTCCCTCTACCTAGGTATAACTTTTTGCCACAAGTCGAGCCTTGAAGGTCTGTACCTTCCCATTAGTACCCCGTTTGCGCTTGTAGATTCATTTACAACCTATAGGGTGAACCCCATCAGGCTGATCTACAAGATCCCATACTGAGAATCCCGGTCAACATCCTCCATTGCCTTCTTATAAGACAACAGATCCTCAACGTCACCATCTACTACCATAGCAAGGATTTTCGTAAAACCCAGATAGCGAACGGGTGGGTTCGCAACCCTCCCACTACATCGAGGTTCCCTCAACTCTTGAGGTGGAACCAACCTACTGGATGAACTCCCATCAACAACTCTTGTTGATGCAGCAGGCTCTTCAACAACTCTTGTTGAAGTTTAAGTAGTTTCATTGGAAAGCTCACGTAACACGACTTTTCTTCGTGGACTGTGCTCCCTTATATGATCCTTTTCCAGGAAAGTAGCGTTTGTTGAAACAAACACCTTATTTTCTCGGATCATAAAAATAACCCCCTCGTGTACCTTTGAAGTAGCCTATAAAGAGGCATAACCTCGACCGTGGTTCTAACTTCTTGGGATTATCCTCAAGCAGATATGCAAGGCAACCTCAAATGCGATGTAAACTAGCTTTACGCCCGTTCCACAACTCCAGAGGTGTTCTTGCAACAATCTTGGAAGGAACACAGTTGAGTATGTACACCGCAGTTTCCACTGTGAAACCCCAAAACGAGTCCGATAAGGAAGCGTAACTCATCATCGAGTGAACCATGTCTAACAAGGTCCTATTTCTCCTCTCCGCTACACCATTCTGCTGAGGTGTACCCAGCGCTGAGAGTTGGGAAACGATTCCATATTCTATCAAATAGTCCTGGAATGCCGAGTTCAAAAACTCTCCACCTCGATTCGATCAAAGTGTTTTAATCCGTCTATCCAATGCATTTTCAACTCCAGCCTTGAACTCTTTGAAATTTTCAAAGGATTCAGACTTCCGTTGCATAAGTTAAACATACCCGTACCTAGAGTAATCATCAGTAAAACTGATAAAATACTCATAGCCACCTCGGGCTCGCACATTCATAGGACCACAAAAGGTCAGAATGTACTAACTCAAGAGGCTCCTTGGCTCTAAAACCTTTTCCAGTAAAAGGTCGTTTAGTCATCTTACCCTCAAGGCAAGATTTACATACTGGCAAAGAATTTTCTTCTAACTCACTTAAAAGTCCATTCCTCACCAATCTCTCAATCCTATTGAGATTGATGTGCCCTAAACGTAGATGCCACAGTTGAGCATTTTCTTTTGGAGAAATACGTCGACGTTTTGATTGAGTTACGGCAGTTCTGAACATTTGAGTATTATGGAGGGAAATATGGCTAACGGCCTTAGCACATATAAATTCGATTCCAAATTTGTTGTGCAAATAAAAATACTATCTTTATGAATAAACGCTTTATTCACTTCAAAAGAGACAGTATATTTACATTGCAATAAGCACTTTACAGAAATAAGGTTCCTTTTTAGTTCAGGAACAATATATACATCATTTAAAATAAGAAACCTATTCTGTAAAGCTAACTGGAGTCCTCCCACTACCACAGCTGAGACAACGTGCATGGTGCCTACTTGCATCGTCATCTCACTAGCCTCCAGCTGTCGCCAAGATCTAATCCCCTCAAAAGAAGAACAAACATGGTTAGTGGCCCCTGAATCAATTATCCAGGCTGAATCATCATTCTCCACTAAATAAATTTCAAGCACAAGTAAATCACATTTACCTTTATCATCCTTAGCCTTAGCCTTAGCCTTGGATGCTTTCTTCTCTTTTAGATGCCGAGGACAGTTCCTCTTCCAGTTTCCATCTTGGTTGCAATGGAAACATTTTCCTTTAGCAACCTGTGGACGCCTCCTTGGGGCGACAGACGGTGGGTTAGCAGGTGCCTTCCCTTTTCCCTTACCACCTTTCTTCTTCTTCCCCTTTGCAGAGTTAGAAGCAGAAGGTACAGACTTTGTTCCTGAGGTCAAACCTCTATGGAACGTCCTGGAGGATGAAGTAACATTTGCCTCACCCTTCTGCCTCTCCTTACTTTTCAGTAAAGATTGGTATGTCTGCAACTCGTTGAGGAGAGTTGTAACGTTATACTTCACTTTGTTAAGAATCACATTGCTAACAAAGTGCAGGAAGCTCTTCGGCAAAGAATGCAAGATTATGCTAACCTGGCTGCCCTCATCGATGGTAGATCCATTCAACTCCGCCATATTAAAGTGGACCATCATGTTTAGCACATGTTCATGAACAGAGGTGCCTTCTTGCATTTTGGAGTTGAATATGTATTTAAGAGCCTCATACATAAGCTGTTCAGACGGTTATCCAAACATCCCCCGTAGGGACTCCATGATCTCACAGCTGAGACCATAGGCTCATGTTTCTTGGCCAAGACTTCAGAAAGACTTGCCAAGATGTAGGCTCATCCCCCGTAGTGGACCATCATGTTTAGCAATTGAAGGATCTCATACCGAGAGTTCCATGAGCGTGTTCAGATCGCTCCGATCTCACCGTGGCCGAAATATAAATTATATACATTCAACACATATAGTTATATAAATAAATCTAATTATCAGCATGCTCAGAACAAGATAATTAAAAGGGNAAATAAATCTAATTATCAGCATGCTCAGAACAAGATAATTAAAAGGGAAAGGGTTCCATACCGGTTGAAGACTATCTTCGAACTTCAGAACCCCAACGCAGTGGATCCCTCCAACAGATCTACCAACACTTGGCGGGAACATCGACTGCAACAGCACGATCAATGCGAACGCGAATACCACAACGGGGACGACACCACCACTAATTAGCCCTGGGTATTCTCGGAGTGAAAACCCAAATGGTGGGTTTTAGTGAATTTGGTAGAGGACGGAGGACAAACGAGTCGTGTAGGCAATAAGCAAGTGGGAGAGAAAACAGTGCTATCGTATAGCAGAAGTGCTTATCACATAGAGGAGCTACACGATCATGTATGAAATGCTAAACGATCATTTAGGAAAAACGTATACAATTGTTTAGTTAAATCGTGAGGTAGACGATCGTTTAGACAGAGAAGCAACTATCGTATAGACTCTCGGGCGATCGTCTCACGAAATCTTTTGGGCAGTTGAATAAATATTGAATGCACGATTCAAAATGAAAAATCTTTTCATTTTTAACCCATCGGTTACCATAACCAACGCTGTCCACTACCCACGTCTGAACGTGGAAAAAATGATTAATTATCATATAATTAATTAATTAATTAATATAATCAGATTATATTTATATCCCATAGTTTGATATCACATATCTACTATAGTATTTTCTCCTCTACTTGATATAAATCATATTTATATCTAATTTTCTCCAAAATAATGTATCCCATATATTTAACCAATTATATCATATATAATTAACTAGTCCATATATAATTAACTAGTCCAATTATATCATATATAATTGAACTTCCTCTTGTCAATTTGAACATTTCAAATTAACTCAAACACTAGTTCTCGACTTTATTCAAGCTACCCAGGGGACCTAATGAACCTGTGGCTCGAAGCTTTAACAGTACGTGAATAGTTGACTAAACTCTTTAGCCACGAGATCCACCATCGTTAACTATCAGTGATTCCACTAAAGACCAACAGATGAACTCTTCTTACTACAGATATATTTCTGTGTCCATCAGATATAACCAATCATGAGTATGATGACCCTTCACTGATGCTCGTAAGTACAGTTGGGCCAATTTACCGTTTTGCACCTATAGTTACATCTCACTCTTTAAGTACCACTGATTTCTCTAATGAACAATACAACATAGTCCAACTATATGTGAACACCTCTCGGGGCAAGAGAAGGTGTATGGCGCCACATCGTTCAAGCCTCAGGATCAACCCTTAAGGGAGCCATCTATCTACTTACCCTTGCCTCGGGGAAGGAGTGAATTCCATCTTATGTAGTTGAGTTCTCAACTCCCAAATTAGACGAATCCTCAAAATGGTAGGTTTGAATCGGCGACTTGGCCACTCGCACCCATACAAATTAAAGGACTGCCCTCAGTGGCAGGAGTTCTCAACTTACACAGGATTGAGGTCATGTTACCTATGGTCATCCTAGTGAAGTGAAGTCTCTGTCATGAAGGGTGTTATATAACGAGACGCTAACACTTCGTGGTTAGGTCTTATACAAACCCTTTGTATAGGATGCCCTCGCTCGCATGTCCCCAACACGAATGATTAGGATCAGACCATCTGTGACAAGTCACAATACTTGTGACCATCCCACAAAGCGGGCCGCGTCCGTAGCGTTACCAGGATAAGGTTTCCTTCCTTTATCCATTTACTACAGACCATTTTGGTTATCACTCAAGACATGATCCACTTGTATGTTACCATATACATGCTTGAGTCACATACAGATAACCAGGGATTTTATGTTTATTGGTTTGTGGTAAAGTAAATAAAATAAGTAATTGAGCAAAATACAAGATGTGAAGTAAATATCATATATTAACAATACAAGTGTTCGTACATACTGTTTACAAACTACAGGACACGAGACTTTAGGGCATCAACCCCAACAATAGGGTGCTAAGATTAATTCCACGTCAGTTATTGTGGGTTATTTGCAGAGAATACCCGGGGTTGAGATTACATGATCATGCCAGGAATATCTAGCTTATAGTCTGGGGAGGTTACATTTTATATTATGTGATTCATGTTTGTTTCTGGAAATGCTTTCCCCAAAAATGAATTTCTAAAGTCAAGTTTGATTTCTTATAAAGGCATCACTCACTGGGCTTATAGCTCACATTTTCCATGTTTTATTTCTTTCCCTTCCCCAGGTTGCAGAAGCGGATCGTTTGGGAAAGTCACCTGAGGTCTGAATTAAAATTTTCTCACAGGGCGGGTCTCGGATCATGATAATTGGAAGTTATTAGGATAGTTAAGTTAAAGCATGTAAAACAGTATGTTTAATCATTTATAATCATTAACGAGTTATAATAACCTAGCTTTTAAACTGATAAAGTCGGGCAGTTGATATCACAAAAGGGTGGTGTTGGCTGTCTTCACATCTTTTTTCAGTCTGGGTAATAAGGCTCGGGAGGGGGTGTGACAAATGGTCAAAACAACACGAATGGGAGATTATACGTCATATCCATGTCGTCTAGTTTACTCCAAGCTAGACGACATGGGAGATTGTACGTCAAGACACGTAAAAATTCTCTCATCTTTCAAGGTTGTTCTTACTTGAATCTATGTACCTACAAAGTCTTGTAGGCTCGTCGTTTTCTTATGAGCACTTGAAATAAAAAAATTGTAATTTTTTTGTATGAGTTTTTTTTCAAATAAAGGAAAATGAATCAAAATATTTACAAATATAGCAAAATTTCACTGTCTATCTATGGTAGACCGCGATAGATTATGATTTGTGTCTATCTGTGTCAAGATAGACACAGATAGTAGTCTATCGCAAATAGATTGTGATATTTTTCTATTATTTGTAAATATTTTTAATAGTTTTAACATTTAAAATAATTTTTCTTTTTGCATTTATATTATTTAGAAAATAAAAAAATGGAAAATCAAAAGCAAACATAAACTGATAAGGCTCATGAAAGTAAGAAAGATCAACATTGGGAGGACTTTCTAGAGATTAAGAATTGGGTTTTTCAACCACAAACTTTATTACTTTAATGTCAGCCTCTATTAAATTAAGGACACTTTCTCTGTCCATCTCACAAACTTGCTTCTTGGTTGACTCTAACTCCTCCACCACATCCTCACAATTAAAGTATAAAAATCTAGATCTTCATACCTCGATGACATCAAAAGCGCTCTCCTCACTCAAAGCTCTAAGGCTATCAATTATCAGACTAAGTTGCTTATACGGTAGATGGAACCCTAAGTCTTTTTCACTTGAGCTACCATCCTTTTCACTTAAGTTCCTAGCAAATTCATTTGAGATCCTATCATATCCACATGAGTTTCTAGTTTATCCAACCTCTTGTTCTCCTCTCTAATGAACATCCCCACCTTACCCTCTAAGATATATTATTGCATCAAATCTTCTAAGAAAGTTTTTTCTTTTATTGGGATTGGATTATAACTTTCATACTCATAGGAGAGATAACTCAATAGTTAAGGATTAGGGTTCAAGGGTGGCAGTGGTGGTGTTAGACCTAGGTTGAGTTGAAACTCCCCATAAGGCCACATATAAATATTAATATTAAAAGTCATAGCATGTAAACACCACAATTAAATCAACTAAGGAAAGACTTAAAAACTAAAAATCAAAAAAAAAAAAAAAAAAAAAAACTAATGTACACCCTAAATTAAGATTACTCAAATATCATAAATATTAAAAGAAAATCAAAAGTCAATTTTCCAACAACGATGCCAAACATTTGATAACATGCAAGCGCATGTGTCAAATATAATATAGTAATATGGTCAAGAGACCAAGGATTGTTCTCTAGGAAATTAGTTTGATACTTTTAGCTACTCAAAGATTCTTTTAATTTTATTTAGAAAATCGGACTGTGATGAAAACTAATCTAAACTAAACTAACAAAGCACTTAAAGTGACCAAATATGTAGATTGTCACCTAAAAGATGTTCCAAGGAATAAGCTTCATTAATGTCATTATTAAGCATAATTGCTTTGACTCTTGCATTAATTAACATAACATCTAGGTCTAGGAGTCTTTTATCCGGATTGTCCCTCTCAAGATCAATCTTTTTTTTTTTTCACCTAACTACTAATTACTAATATCTTGAAACTAGATAATTAGGCAAAATATTAATACTCTTTATCAACAACCTCCACTGTTATTTGACTAGTCTCGCGTGTTCAAACAATAGTCTAGCATGCATGATTTAATCTAAAGCCTACTTTCTCAAGTAAGATTTAAATCATGAAATCATTCAAATATTGGCCAAACATTCAAAAGCATTAAAAATGGTCATACTAGAAAGCATTGATGTAAATTAATATTCAAAAAGCAAAATGTTTAACAAAAATTCATAAAATCTATCTAATCCTAGAACAATGAGACATTCAACCTAAAATGACTTTCATAGATGGAACCATACCAAGAATGCAAAAATACAGAGAAGAATCCAAGATGAAGAAGGGAAAAAAAGAATTATTTGACGTTTCAATCCTGTCTCCGTGATGGAATTGACCCTCCAATGCTCTCCAAATAGCTTCAACACCATCCTCTGCTTAGCACTCTCTCTAGGCCTTAAACCCTCCAAAATTTGATGATTTGAGAATTTTGATGCAAAGTCTCCTTTACATAGGTAAACATTTTCCAAAACTATGTAGGATTTAGATTCTTAAAAGGATAACTAAGAGATACAACCCATAACTATTTGACTTGATTATCAAAAGTGGAGGAAAGAAAATAAAAAATCTAATGCTTTAGGTGGATAGAGAATAAAAAAAGAAAAAAAAGTGGTCATTTGCCAAAAATAGCCATCCATATAAAAAGTTATGACTAAATTACGAGCTCCATGTTTTAAACTAGCGAGACAGTGCCACCCACGTAGTTTTCACGCCTCTTTTTGTCCTTGTTCGCCACTTTTCATCAACTTTGACCCATTCTCTTGCTAAGTCAAACTTTGATCTATTATAGAGGTATTTTTACCATTTTGCATGCTCAATTTCCTACAATTAAACACAATAAAGCATCAACGAACACAAATTATCAATAAAGATAACAAAATTTTAAGCCTAAGAATGTATTTTATGAGTGCGTTTCAATACCCCACTCACATATCTCCACATGAACGATTTCGATCAAATCGTTTGTAACAGTCAAAGTGGGTTATATCTATACTGTCACCAGAATAAAGCACCCAACTTTATCCATATACTAACATGATTTACTTGTATATCAATCATATACTCTTTAAGATTACATATAATAACCATGGATTTTGTATAAGATTTTTGTAATGTAAAATAAAACATAAAAAATAAAGTAACAACTCATTTTATTAAATAAATAATAAATAGTTTATTTATAAATATGCAAACTTTAGGGCATAAAACTCAATATAGATAGAGATTTTTGTGGTTTATTTATTTGGTTCTCCTCAACTATTGATGAGACTATGGTTAGTTTTTTAAAGAAGCGAATTTGCCCCTATGGGGAAGTTTAAGTGACAGGTAGGCTATTCAATATAAAGTTCAACTACTTCTTTTACTTTCCTTTAGTCCAATCTAGTTAACTACAACCACCACATCAATATCAATGCTACTTAATCGACAATTAGGTTATTCAACTGTAAATTTTGTTTTTTAGAAAGAAGATAAGCTACGAAAGGATAAGAAACAAAACACTATGTCTTATCATTAATAAATGTGTAACATTAATTTCTTTCGCAACAAATTTTATTATTCCTAAAATTCAACTTGAATTTTTTTATACCACGATATTATATAATTAATACAAAAGATATGTATTGACCAAATATAATTAATACTTTCAGAATAGTTAATATAATTATCCTATTAACCATACAAATATCTTTTAAATATATCAACACAACTACCTCTTAATTAATTTATTTGTTATTGACTGAAAAACAAACAAACAACCAATATAGGTACCTCTACCAAGCAAAACTAATATTATAACACTGCACAACTCACAATACTATCTCTTATTTATTTATTGTTCAGTAACCAATAATATTCAACTAAATATAAAATTTCCTAAAAAAAAAAAAAAACCAAAAAAAAAAAAAGTTTTTTATAAAGTAAAGTACCATATTTACCCTTATAAAAACATTAATAAACAGATTATCCTGCCCGGGAAGAAGAACAGAACAGAACAGAATAAGAGAAAATGGGTGCTTCTCAATCAGTCTCTGAGAAGTCCATTCATGAATTCGTAGTGAAGGTAAATTCTCATCTTCTTTCCTGCTACACTCTTCTTCTTCTTCTAACGAAGTTAAATCCTTTATGATGTTGAAGGATGCCAGAGGACAAGACGTGGACCTTAGCATCTACCGGGGGAAGGTTCTTCTTGTGGTAAATGTTGCTTCAAAATGGTGCGTCTTCTTTTCTTCTTTACTTTGTTCTTCCTGGTTACTTGAAATCATGGGATTCTAATTTATGGAGAATTTTGAATTGTTTGGGCAGTGGTTACACAGATTCAAATTATACCCAGCTGACGGAACTTTACACCAAATACAAAGAAAAAGGTCTGTACGTTTCTTGATTCCACTTCTATTAATTTTCCTAATCCTCATCTTAGCAAGATATTTGTTGCTTTCAGGTATTGGTGATTTGGTTCCTCCTCTTTTTTTGTGAATGATGGATTATTAGAGTTTCTTTGAAAGCTGTACTATAATCTTCTATTTGGTTTAATATGGTTCATTAGCTTCTTTACTTCGTTAACTGTACCTATACGCTGATTTCCAGGCTTAGAGATCTTGGCTTTTCCATGCAATCAGTTTTTGAATCAGGAACCTGGATCCAGCCAGGAGGCACAGGAATTTGCCTGTACAAGATTCAAAGCTGAGTATCCAATATTCCAAAAGGTATTTTAGCGTTTTTTTGGTTTTGTTTTTTTCTTTAAATTTTTATTTTAGTGATTGTAGTTAGTTTGTTATCTATAATTCCTATTTTGTAACTAGAGTTTGTTAGATTTGTTCTTAATTAATTTCACTCTTGCACTGTACAGATAATCAGAGGTTTTATCTGATAATTCAATGAGAATCAGTTTTTTCCCTCCATATATTTTTCGTTGACTTGTTATTAATTACTTTTACCCACGCATAGCCCTCATCCTTCTCGGTCATTCTACCCCTTTTCGTATCTGTATGCAATGATTTTGTCTCATGATGTTTGAACCTTGATGTGGACAAATTTGGTTCTTTTTATCATTAAATCTTCTTCTGCTTGTAGTTTAAGATAGACATTAGATCTATGCTACTCATAATCCTACTAATTTGAAAGATTTATTGTTCTATATCTGTTGACAAGCTCAACCGGTCAACTGTTACCCTTACTCTATCTGGTTAGTATCTCCCAAGTCAACTATTGGTGATGTAGCCAACTCACATGCAGAGCGGTTAATTCCAGATCTTCGATTTTCTCTTAATCATTTCTTTTAGTTTTGCAGCTCTTAAAAGGTGAACTACTAAGATTGATCTATTAAGTTCTTGTGGCACCTGCCTTTTGAAAACCTTGTTTTAGCAATGTGATTGTTGTTCATCCTAACAATAGCAAAATGAAAAAAAAAAAAAAAAAAAATCACCTATTAGAGTTGTTCTTGAGGTCATCAGGCAGGTCAATTTCTCTTGTCTCATGGTTTATTTGAACTATTTAGATCCTTAAATTTGGTTATGAAATGTTCATCGGCTCATGAAGTTCTTTATGGATTCTAAGTTGGGGAAGTAAATTCCATGTTAAGAAATATAGCTACTGTGTTTCTGGAAACAAAATCTTTTCAGTATCTAGACATAATATAGATGTGGCTGATAAACTCGAAGATATTGGGGGAAAAAAATTTCTTGAAGCTATTGGAGAACTATTAACTTACAGCAACGTCGACTTGCAGCAGAGTATAAACATTTTGTAGTATCCATGTACAGTAGTGCAGATCACCCAATGGAAGATGTCCAAAGTTGGTTGATGAGTTTCAAATCTCCTTGGGAAAGGAGAAATTTATTACTAAATTCTCACTTAGGTATTGTAAAACTCTTAGTTTTGAGACAATCAGAATGTATTATTCCATTCACTAAAGATATGAATATATACAAGTGTACAAGAGTGATCAAAGAAGGAAAGCATAGAAAAGGAAAATATAATAAAGATTTTTACAAGAATGGAAAACCCTAACGATAGAACTATAACAGGTTCCAACCAGCCTTTTACCCCAAAGCCTAACAACCAATACAGCTACTCCAACCCTCATAAAGATTTTCTTACCTCATCCACATCCCAATTAAGCATTTCCATGAAACCTCCTGAGCAACAAGGAAATCTAAAATAGTCCAATAAGATTATCTGCAAACTCTGGCTAATACCAATACGAATGCCATATATTTGGAAAAGGGCACTGCTTCTATTTACTATCCCAAAACAAATCTAATCACCTAGGTCCTCTCTGGCCCCTTCTTACTTTTTCGTGACACCAATTCACCTCCTACAAAGACAATAACTTCAGGTTGATCTTCTCTCTTCTCTAGATCCAGGCCAATCAACATCTCAAGAACATTCATCTTTTGCATGACTATGATTTTTATATAAGATTAAGGTGGAGCTTTTGGGTAACGTTAGAATTTGTTCAATTCAGACCAATGATCCACTATAGGAGATTGCATATATTGAAAGTGCTAGGTCATGTTATTGCTAGATAATTCAACTTTCCAACTAATCTTCTATATCTCTTAAAATCTTTAAATAATTCTCCTGATGAGTTGCAGATTTGGTAGCCTTTAGATACTATATGGTTTGACTCCTAATTTTCTTATGTCAAATAACAAATCAAGTACATATTTTCATCGGGACTAAAGCTACATTTCTTTCTTCTCATCACCTCAATACTTAAAAAGTACTTTAGTGTTCCAATATCCTCAGTATGAAATTGACCCTAAAAGAAAGTTTTGCTTGGAGATATACCTAAAGTATTGTTTCCTGTGATAACAATATCATCAAGATATACATGAAGTAGGGTAATTCCACTCTCAAATCGTTGGTAGAAAATAAAGTGATTAGACGTATTCTTCTTCATACCAAGTTGTTCGAGTGCTTCACTAAATTTATCAAACCATGCCTGTAGACTCTGTTTCAAACCATACAAAAATTTTCTAAGACTACAAACTTATCACTTTCCTCCTTAGCAACAAAATTTGTTGCTCCATATAAACTTCCTTCCGGAGATTACCACATATGATGTAATCTTGGTTCTTACTACTGTCGGGTTAGTTAGTATTCTGTTGTGTGTAAGGATTTTAATCTTTTCATTAAATGTTGGCATGTCAACCTTCATCTAGTAGTCTTGTGGCTGGTTGTCATGTTCTTGGTCATGATTAATTTTTATTGGTTGCATAAAAGGGAAATTTCGAAGAAGTTCATCATTGCTGTTTGCTGGAAGACTCTGTTACTTGATCTTCTTGCTGTATTTCTTAATTTCTTACTGGAGATGGTGATCGTGCGCTGGTGATATTGGATCTTGTGCAATTTTGTTATCCTGGTTATTTTTTATTCCTATTTCTTGCATTTCCTCTATTATCCGAAGGTTGAGGAGGTGGAGGAACAACAGTTAGTTGCTCGAGTTGTCGGTTAATTGTCCCAACAGTGTGTGAATGTCTTCAAGACTCAAGGGTATCTAACTAATATCACCTTCAGTCTTCAACTGACAGCTTCAAATGAACCGGATTTGGCTTCTGCGGTCATTGCTGCAGAAAGAATGTGATTTTGGGTATTTGCACTGCGTACCAAACTAGAAGTTGCATTGGATTTCCCAGCCATGAGGTCTAAAATCTTTTGGAGCTTTGATACCAATGTTGCATACAAGTTTGGCAAACAAGACTTTATGAATAATGCTTATGAATTAATTCATTAAATTCCAACCTGTCCAAGATTTCCCACTGCTGCCTCCTGGGAATCTGGGTCGTGTCTTAGTTTAAATACTAAGCCAAGGGTGGATAATAGCAAGTTAGGCTGATGAGAGTTAATTAGTTCCTCTTGATAACTTTATGTTTACAAAAAAAAAAAAAAAAGAAAAAGAAAAAGAAATAAATAAATAAAATAAAAATAAAAATAAAATTCAAGGAAAATGAAAAGATTAAGAACCTTTCACAGGACAGAATACTAACTAACTAACTAACTCCCAACAGTAGTAAGAACCAAGATTACATCAATATAGAAAAGCATTCTTTGATGAAAAGGTCAGTACTTAGTAGTATTGAAAAGTAAGGGAAGAAGAAAGAAGACAAGATTTTACGTGGAAAACTCTATACCAGGGAGAAAAAACTACGATATAGAAATTTTATTAATTTTGTTACATAGTACAAGGCAGCCAAACTCAGATATAAATAGCCCCAAGACTGAAACCCTAGAACAGTAGAAAAAAGACAAAAACACCCCCTAACAGAAGTTAATTTAGCAACCAGAGAGAAAACTGTCAAAATAGTCAAAATCCTATATACTTAAAGCATAACCTTTAGCAACAAGTTATCTTCCAACCGAGAAACTGATTCATCCGGGTTAACCTTGATTGGAAACACTCATTTACATCAAATTGCCTTCTTTCCTTGATCATATGTTGAAGAATGAACTGGTATATGACATATGCCTGCAGTCGTCCCCTAGAGTATACTTGAGTAACAAGGGTATGAGGGATTGTTGCTAAAGGATCTTAAATAAAAGTCTCAACTAACATCAATGAAGTCATTACAAGGAAAAAGAGAGAGAGAGAGAGAGAGAGAGAGAGAGAGAGAGAGAGAGAAGGAAAAAGAAGCAAATTCACATTTCTACTGATTTTCGTGTCTCACACCAGCTCTCCATTGGGCATTGCCCCCCAAAAATTGCTTCATTCGTATTCCCCTTCAGTTTCCAATAAGTTTTCCCTTGGAAGTCGTGCCTAAAAAGAAAATAGTGAATTTATAGGTAGAGTCCCCCATCACTTGACCAAACTCCATCGTTCAGCCCAACTTTATTCTTTCTAGGACAAGTCTTCTGAAGTGGGGGTCTAACAATAGTAGTAGAAGGCCATGTAGTTATTGTGTGTTTTATGAGCCGAATCTGGTTTTTTGGTCTATAGGAAAACCTCGTGTTGTATCTTGTTTAAGTGTTGAATATGGTTTCTGCCCTCATAGATGCTACTGTCAGATTTAACCTAGATTCAATCTGTTCTAAGAGAACTTCACATCCATCTCAGCGACCTCTTCTACCATGTGAAAAATATATGTGCAGCCCATTTAGCAGGAACCTATACATGTCCAATTTAGTCAATCAGAAAAACATTTTGCCGATGCGCTAATGGAACTCTGTGTCTTAAACAATTAGCTTACACATCAAACTTCCTGTGGTTACAACCCGTTTAGGGGGTGATAAGTTAATAGTGTTTAGTTTCTCATTTATAAATGCCTTTGACCCTTGGCATGACACTGTCACACGTGATTATTACCCCATGCTGTCACGTGCTAGTTAGCATATATCCTCCTTTCTTTGCCATCTTTTCCTCTATATATACCCTACATGTTTCCCTTCTAGCTCGATAGGCTGAGCTTATTTTCTCACTACAAGGAAAACATTTCACTCTCTCCTTCATTTTCCTCATTCATGCCTCTCGAACAATCAGTGCAGGAAGTTTGTTTAAAATTCAATCTAACATATTGAAGACAACCCTCTATTTCTTCTACAAGGTCCTTTCACTCCCCTTTGATGCTCTATTTCATAACATTCTCAATCTCTTATGTTGTCGGCACTCATAATAAGAAGATAATGATGTTATAAAAATGAAAAGCAGAAATTTCCTATAAAACAATGAATAACAGAAGTAGAACCGCACAAAAATTTGATATACTTGCTTGGTTAATTAATTTTTGAAATGAACCAATGTCTTGCGATTTAGAGATATCCCTTCTACAAATTATTCCACGCCATACGTAGTCTCCTTGTATTATTGTAATGCTGCAATAAATGGCTGTAGTAGTCTCATGGGTTGTTAGATTTATTTTCGTGAGCTCTACCACTATGGATATTGACCAACTATATACGGATTGAAGAAGCTCAGCCTGCGCTTGTTCCTACCACTTTCATTTATCAATGACAGCTTGATGTTTCATTAAGAAAACTCAGCCTGTGCCTTCTGCTGCACCGAGCTGAACTCTGTGTAGTATACCATGCTGTACTTTGAACTTATCAGTGCATGATCTTGCAGAGAGTATCGTTTGGTCACCTTCATCTAAATGAGAATTATTAAATTTATACTTCACTCTCTAAACTTAATCCTGGTTTTGAAAGACATCCCATCTTTTGTTTTCAGGTAAGTGTGAACGGTCCTGATACGGCACCCATCTATAAGTTCCTTAAAGCTTGTAAAACTGGATTCTTGGGGACTAGAATAAAGTGGAATTTCACCAAGTTCTTAGTTGACAAAGAAGGTCATGCCATCAAACGCTATGGCACCACTACTACTCCCCTGGCAATTGAGGTAATTCTCAATAGCTCTTTTAACATTTGTAAGGTCTATTTGAATTGACCTTTGAAGTGTTTATATTTTTTTCTGCACTTATATAAATACTTATTTAAACACTTAAAAAGTCAATCCAAACATTCATTGTATACCGATCTGTTTATGGGTGAAAATGAACCTATTGCTTGTCATATTTCTTTGTGATGCAGGCCGATATCAAGGAAGCACTTGGAGAAGTTTAAGGGGGAGAGCTTGTAGTGCGCTTGGATGAAGCTTAGTCCCTTCATATAGAGACATTATTAAGCAAGATTTGGCTGTATTTATACATTGAAACTGATCATGTACGGATTATTTGACTGACTTCAGCTCGATCAAATTAAGTAAGCCGATAACCCTGCAATGTATTATTTATGAACAAGGGTGCCAATGGAAGGATTACAGAACTATAAGACTTTCCATCTTTCATACACCTTTATGTTCGTAAAGTTTTTTTTTTTTTTTTTTTTTGAAATCTTTTATGTTTGTAAAGTTGAAAGGAGTTTATTTGTATCAAGGGTGCCAATTGAAGAATTTAGGAGTTGTCTTTCTTTCTTTTACAACTTTTTTTGAACAGGATCTATTCTATAGGTTGTATAACTGTGTCCTTAAGTTCTAAGGAGACGAGGCTTTCTTTGCATTTGACTTTTCAAGATAGTGATGGATAAACATTTCACTACACCCATAATACTGATATAAGGTTCATATACATGGAATAAAAACAGTGTATAAGTACTTGGAACAAAATAATAATTCAATTTTTAAACTCATGAAACCTCAAACTAATAATGCAAGAGCATGTTAGTAATACAAGTTTGGGTCCTACAAGTAATACAAGTAACCATAATAAAGGAAAGTACAAATTTCAAGTAAAATTTTCTAAACAGATTGAAAGAAAAATGTATAATATCTATAATGAACATATAGTTATTAGTTACGAGAAATTTGTAACTCCTAAAATGTAAGATGTTATCCAATTTCACAAGAAAGTAAGACATGTTAATAAAAGTAATAGCATAACTAGTAGTATTGGAAAAGGAATAATCTTTGCACGAAAATAACTTTCTCGGAGGTAAACCACCTACTATCCAAAAGAAATGTAAGAAGATATGTTTCTAGATAGTGGGAAGAACACCAGAGACGTATTAAAAAAAAAAAAAACTCACCAAGCACATGGGAGAAGAAGCAGTGGAGTTTGTCTCAAGAGAGGATAACATATTGTGCATACACACATATATAGGAGTAAGATTTTGGCATAGGAGATGTTAGCATCAATAACTTTGATTCAATTTAGTTAGAAGTAATACTTCATGGAAGACCACACCACACAAATCAAAAGGAACCTGTAATAAGGTGATTGAGAATTTACAAGGTGGTTGAGCATTAATCAGAGTCACTAATGGAATATAAAGAAATAAAAAAAATTAATTTATTAATCTATCAAAATTAAATAAAAATTTAATTGAAAAAGTGTTTTGTTTTCTGTGAAGGTGATGACAAGAATGAGTGTGGGGTGTTATAGTTCAAAAAGCATTTGAAAATAATCAAGGTAAATGCAAACGTAAACTATCAACAAGGAGTAAAATGGAGATATTCTTAATATTGTTTTTCGCGAGACTAATGCGTGAAACTCAAATTTCTAAAAAAAAGATTTTTTTTTAAAATAAATAAATCAATTGGTAACTAGTGAAAATAAGTGAATGTAAGTGAATTGTAGGTAAGAAAATAACTAATGATAACAAGTAGGGGGTTCGAGTTAAGCCTCAACCCCTAGGTAAAGTGCTTTGAGCATTGCGGTTGCATTGCAACCACACTCTCATCCTACTATAAACTAAGATCTACTTCTGTTCCGCCTCGATTTGAAGTACCTTTAGACGTCTAAGCAACCTTTCTATATGTTTGTGGTTAACTTAGATAGTTTCATATAGTCTTTTAGCTATATAGTGCGTCTTATTATCTAAGATCATGTAATGTCCTAAAATAGGATCTTAGTCGCATATAATTTTATGAACTTCGTTTATTATCTTAACCTTCTTAGCATAAGGCTCAACAAACACGTTAGAATAAATGACCCATTTAAATCACTAAGATAACATGGTTTAAGAGAGAGAGAGAGAGAAGAAATAGAAGATAGGGAAAGGTGCAATACTTCACCAAGTCTTAAACCATTCCATTCTTTTAGTTTTAGGGCATCTAGTAAAGTGAACTCTCCTCGAAGAATTTAGTTCATAACAGAAAGAATAAAAGATAATTTCATTGAAATAAATTTATAAGTACAAGATGAAAGAAATAAAAAAAAACAGAAAATAACAAAGAATGGAAAGACAACTTAAAATATGGAAAAACAGATTATTTGGCTCTTGGGGCAATTTTAATTAGAGGTAGAATCCACCTAATTATTTGATTGATCATAGAATTCTATAAATTACTTCTCATGAATAAACCTACTTAGTCCACTTGTCTAAAAAATCGAGACAAGTGACCTATATATTAATTAGCTATTTAATTAAATTAGATGCTCTATTGATTGGGTTCAACAGTGACCATAAGAATCAAACAAGCCTAGAGAATCTAGTCAAAATAATTAATAACCTGGATAGCCTAAGTCACTGATCGATTACGTTTTTGAATTCTCCAATCATGTAATATTGCAAAAGAGTCATTCTAAACAACCTAAAATCCACACACGAGCATGTTTTGGATTTTTGCTACTTGGGGATTTACATACAGTTATATAGCATATTATATGTAAATATTTAGCCTAACAAAGAACGTGGTGGGTAACCAATCCAATCATATATACTAAGTATAGATGTTAAAATTCATTCAAGAACCATACAAATTCATTAATAATTTTGATATTAAGCTCAAATCCTCAAAATCAAACAATAGGTTTCACTTAGCTCTAAGCTAGCAGACTCACCATAGTCACAAATCAGTCCAAGGTTGGCAATACAATCACAAAAAAGGCCCCAAAACTAAGAAAAATAGAGGAAAAGAGAAAAGAGAATGGGGAGGAGAGAATTGGATGGGTCTAAAACCCCCGAGTTAAATGACCTAAAATGAGGGGAAATGGGTATTTATGAAGGAACCATATGGTCCATTACGGAAGTGGGGATCGATCCCAAAATTTTATTTTCACATAAAAGAAATTTTATAGAACACTACATTATTTCAAAAATTACAGCATGCTAGAGAGAGAAAAATAAATTAGGGTTTAGGGAAGACTCACCCTTGAAGAGTTGGAACCTTCTTCACAAAATCCCCTCTCCAAAAACGATCACAAACAATCACGATCCAAGATGACCACCACCACAAGAACTCCTGTATTCTCTTTAGGGAAGAGAATTCTAAAGAGTTGTGTGGGCTCTGAGATTTTGGGAGGAGAGTAGATTGAGAGGAGAAAAGAAGATTTTCTTCTGAGTGAGTGTTGGTTAATCTAGAGAGATCAAATCGTATTTCATCTCTTCTATGAAGAAGATGAATACGTTAAAACCAACCCCTTCTTCCACCATCCCTCCCAAATTAATTAAAAAAATAATTTAACAAATTAATTAAATTATATATATATATATGATAACCACCTTATCATATAATATATATTAAACTATATATTAAACTATATGTCATATCAAATATAGCACATAACCTATAGTTTTAATATTGTATCAAATACAATATAACATATAGTTTTATTTCTCTCATTCATTTATAGTATTTAATATAAATCATATAATTATATGAATAGAATCCATATAATTAATATTTGAATCATATTCAAATATTTAATTCCTCTAAAAATAAACTGTATATGATCATGTATCAAATACATTATATTAATTATATCACATATAATTATTTTAAATTAATTATATTATATATAATTAGTTCCCTCAATTAATTTGAAAAATTCAAATTAATCCAAAATTAATTCTCAATAATCCATGTTGAGCTATAGATGGGACCTTATGGACATGTAGATTGAAGCACCAATGGTACTTGAATAATTAATTAAACCCCTTTAATTAAGTTATTCAACATCTATTAACTGTCGATCACTCCACTAAAAACCGACAGCTGCACTCTTCGCACTATAGATGTATTTATGTATCCATTGGATATAACGAATCAACGACACAATGACTCTTCACAAATTGCATGTAAGTACAGTTGGGCCAAAATTACCATTTTGCCCCTGTAGTTACATCTAACTCCTTAAGTACTACTGATCCCTCTAATGAACAATAAGTCATAGTCCCACTATAACCAAACCCTTCTCAGGCCAAGAGAGGGTGTGGCACTGCATTGTTCAAGCCTTGGAATCAACCCTTAAGGGAGCAATTTATCTACTTACCCAGACGTTAAGGAATGAGTGAATTCTGTCTTGTGTAGTTGTGTTCCCAGCTTCCTAATCAGACGATCCCCAAAATTGTAGGCTTATTGAGTTGGCGATCTGGCCACTCTCACCCATACAAATCTTCATAGGCAAGAGTTTACAACCCACTCAAAATTTAGGTCATGTCACATATGGTCATCCTGGTGAAACGTAAGTCTCAATGAGACTAGTCATTTCGTGGTCTGATCTTATACAGAATTCTTTGTATAGAACACCACCGCTCACATGTCTCTACATGAATGATTAGGATCAAATCATTTGTAGCACTTTACAACAATTGTAATATCTACAAAGCGAGACGTATTCGTAGTGTTACCACGATAATGCATCATCTGAAGATATGTTCCAGAACAAATCTGATCAACTGAAAACTGCTTCTACTCTAAAAGCGCCGACTATGATGTCTTTCTTAGGGTCTACATGTCTGAGAATAACTCTATCTAATTAAGTCTCACATTCATGAGAAACTCATCACGAGGCTCTATACTGTCATGAGCTATAAAACTTTATTGAGCCAATCCTCATATTATTCTTTAGCCTTAAAACAATCACATATCATTATTTAGACCCTGTTACAGATGAGTCTAAAATTTCCTCTGAAAATGAGGTTTTGAAGTCCCTGGATGCCAAAGTATCAGTCAATTGATAACACATTTTCATAACCTTGTAATAATCGTATTTGATCCCTATTTTACGATAAAAACCTTCTTGATTCATAAGTCCGAGCTTGAATTACTCGTATTCCCTAGAGCTAATTAATTCATTGCCCATGCAAGGGAAAACATACTATCCTGTACTGCTCCAAACCCATCTATAGCAACTTCTTGTTATCAACTCAACTTTATTGCCAGTTTATCCCTTATACCAATGGTGATATTGGAAGATTAAACTTACTTACTTTTGTGCATATACCACTTTTGTCTACCTCGAATTGGATTAATTTCCTTTTTCAATCAAATTGATGGTCTTGTTAGTTCATGTTTCGAACTTGTACACTACGTCAAAATCCCTTAAATCTTAATAATGCCCTCAATGGTTTACTTCTTAACTAATGAAGTGTCAACATACCATGTCAATAGTTCTTGAACATCTACTGTTACTAGTAACTCCATTTTAGCTTATCCCTTCTCAACCTTTTATTTCGGTAACAGATTCTTGTGTTAAAACAAAGTTCCATACCGATCAATTATGTAAACTATCTTTCTATCCAACTCATATTCTCCTAAAGTTCCATATGATAATGAGATATTTTTCTTTTACACCAAAACAAAATTCCTTATAATCTCTCATATCATGCCTCCAAACCATACTTAACTAGGAGTTTTGAACACATTAAATTGTAATGGTAAGTACTTATAATAAGCTATTGGCTTAATGCGTACAAGTGACGCTGTATACAAAATAGTAAATAACATGTCCTCATACAGATGTAGGAAGCTTAACTCTCATAAGTAATGAATTAACTACAAATATTTTATGAATGATTCTGCTAAGTCATTTTATGTATGAACATGAGTTACAAGATTTCAACACATATTCCAGTTGACATACAATAATTATCAAAAACTTGGAACGTAAATGTTGGAGTTAGAATGCAATGACTGAAAGCAAACAAAATCATTAAGCACTCTAATTCAATCAATTTTAGTAACTAAGCAAGGATGTTCATAAACTGAAAATAGGGTTTTGAAGATACCTTTGAAGAACACTTTAAATCTTTAAATTCTTCTTCAATCTTCACTCCAAATTGTTGTGGACCACCACTTGATCTTTCCTACTATCCTCTAGAATCTTAGATTGGATTGTGAGATCCAAAATGAGGGTGAAAATTAAGAGAAAAATCCATCCTTGGAGTATTTTGGTGTGAAGAGAGAATAACCAATTTTCCTCTCAATTTTTCATTTTTGCATTAATACTTCATCCTGGAAAATGAAATCCTTTTTGTTCATCTACAACATGCACCTCAAACCCATGAGAGACTAACACCAAAACTTAAGATATATTAGTGGAAAATTAGTGTCGATTATGGGAAAAACTCACTTAATGAAATTTCATAATTTTTAAATTGAATTTAAAATTCAATTTTAAATTTTAAAATCAAAATTTCAAAATTAATATGAAATTATAATTTTATATATTAATTCAAAAATTAATATAAAATTTCATTAATCTTATACAAAATTAATTCAATGATTAATTTCAAATAAAATTAAACCTTAATAATTAATTAAAATTTTTAATTAATTATATTAATTTAATATCAAATATTAAATTTATTAAATACCAATTCCACAATCATGAATCTCTATTCATGTAATTAATATTTAAATCAAATTTAAATATTATCAATTCTCCAATTCCGTTTAATTCGATAATTAAATGTGTAATCATGTCGTATATAATTATTGATTCCCTTAATTCGAATTTGAACGTTTCAAATTCACTCATCATGTTATTCTTAGGTTTAATCCACTTGAAAGCTAGTAGGGGACCTAATGGACCTACAGATCATGGGCTCTAATCATCTGAGATTAACCGGTTAAACTCTTTAATCTAATTAACCAACATTCATTAACTACCGGGTCACTCCACTAAATCCCAGTAGTTACACTCCCCTCACTATAGATATATTTCTATCTACTCGATATAACCATAATCAGTAAGCCAACTCTTCACAGGTTGTTCGTAATAATGGTTGGATCAATAGTTGTTTTTATGTCCGAGATTACATCTTGTCCCTTAAGTCCCACTGATCCTCTAATGAACAACTGGTTTGTGATCCAATCATCAAACCGAGTCCCTTTCAGGCTAATGAAAAGGTGGGGTCCCTTGTTCAAGACCCAACCTCTCTACTATCCCTAAAATGTGTATAAGTGAATTTCGTCTTGCACCCTATGCCCTTAGCTATCTACCCGGTTTTACCCCTGAAATAGAAGACTTATTGAACCAGTGTTGTTGAGCCAACCCTCGCCCATGCAAATCTAAGGATAATTTTGAATAAACAGAAGTTCATAGTTAGCTCAAGATTAAGGTTAAGTTATCGAGGTCATCGCTTTGAAATAGTCAGTCTTAAACAGTAAACAACGTTATAAAGTAAGAATGATTTATTTCTTGGTCCGGTTTTATACAAACTCTTTGCATAGGACGCCTCACTTGCATATCTCCACATGAATGAATTAGGATCACATCCTTTGTAGCACTTTACAACAATTATAACATCTACAAAGTGGGCCGCATCCGATAGTGTCCCCAGAATAAGGTATCCAACCTTATCCATATACTATAGACCATTTGACTATCTACTCGAACTTAATCCACTCTTATCTCTCCACATAAAGTCCAAGCACTCATATAATAGCCATGGATCTTATTTTATTGGATTTAGGTTCTTCGTAAAACGAAACGAGCAATTAAAATTCAATAACAACTTTATTGAATTAAAATTCAACGACATCTATATTGATTAACAAAATAAGTTTATTGTTTACAAACCATAAGTTTAATTCACCAGCATTATCAAGACGAACGGTCTTAATTGTATAATCAAGGAATTGGGCTCTTAACTTAATTATTTGAGTAAATAATCTTGCAAATGCAAGATTTCGACTTGATAATAAGCACATGTGTGATCATCTACTAGATGCATCTATTAATACCATAAAATATCTAAATGATCCAGTTGGTGGGTTAATAGGTCCACACATATCACAATGAATTTGTTCTAAAAATGCAGGTGATTCAATCTTCACTTTAGTTGGTGACTAATTATCAATTTTTCTTGAGCACAAACATCACATGATAATTTACTAGATTAAATAATCTTCTGACTCTTCAATGAATGTCCATTTGAATTCTCAATAATTATCCTTATCATTATAGATCCTGGATGACCCAATAGGTCATGTCAAATTGTAAATATGTCTGGCTTCATGAACTTCAGGTTCATTATTGCATATCTTTCAATTACTCGTATATGAGTATAATACAATTCAGAAGATAAAGAATACAACTTTTCCATATACGTTTTTCATTTGAGACAGTAGAGATAATATATAGATACTACACATTATTCTTACTATTAGACTTAATATGATAACCATTGTAATGTATATCTTTAAAACTAAGTAGATTTCTCTTTGATTGACTAGAGAATAATGCACTATCAATTGAAAATTTTATTCCTCTAGGAAAAATAATATTTGCTTTTCCAAAGTCTTCAATCAAGTTTGTAGAACCTGATATCGTATTAACTTTTTCTTCTAGCATTGTCAATTTAGAAAAATATTTTCTACTTGTAAGTATTGTATGTGTAGTTGCACTGTCTGCCAAACATAAATCTTCTTTATTCATTTTTTAGTCACCTAATATAAACAATGATCTGGGTTTCTTTACTAAAAAAAATAATTACAATAAGAAAAACAATATTTGGAATATATAAAGGTTAACATCTACTAAGAGAAAAAAAAAATATGGAGATGAATAAAAAAAACAAAAACATTAACTGTAGATATTTTTAAAGTCAAAGGAAACACTTGATGTTTCATCAATTCTGCCGATTTTCTCTTCAGGAGATTCAAAGAAGTCTGCTAGATCCAAATTTGTCATATGACATGGGTCAAATATATCACTATCCTGGTATGTTAAATTTGCTTCCACATTTTTCTCTTTTTCCTTAAGGAGGCTTGATAGAGATCGATGACGTACGACAGGTACATGACCAATGTCAAGTCATTCTAAATCGGAAACATTTATTTTCAACATTTTTTGAACTCTTATCTTGTGGACCTTTTCTTTTGTGATCATCATTTTGTGTGGTTCTTTTGAAATTTGAATGATTAGAATGACCACATGAAAGTAATAATTATGTTTTCGTCTGCCACAGTCATGACCATGACCTCGACCACGATTATTATTAAAATTCACAGCATTCCTTTCAAGGAATAGTGTCATTCCGATGGTCGAGATTCATTATTTTTTATTAATAACTCGTTATTTTGTTCGGCTACGAGAAGACATGAAATTAGTTCAGAATATTGTTTAAAACTATTCTCTCAATATTGCTGCTGCAGAAGCATATTCGGGACATGAAATATAGAAAATGTTTTTTCTTAACATATCAACATCAATAATTCTCTCTCCGCATAACAACAATTTCGAACTGATTTTAAATAATGCGGAGTTGTAATCACTTACTAATTTAAAATCTTGTAGCCTTAAATGCATCCATTCATAATGAGCTTTAGGAAGAATAACTATTTTTTGATGATCATACCCCACTTTGAAAATGTTCCACAAGATACGGGGATCTTTTATTGTAAGATACTTCATTTTCAATCCCTCATGGAGATGATAACGAAGGAAAATCGTAGCTTTTGCTTTGTCTTGACTGGATGTCGTATTTCCTTATTTAATTTTCTCCCCAAGGTTCATGACATCCAGGTGGATTTCAACATCAAGCACCCATGATAAATAATTATTGCCGTTAATATCAAGGGCGACAAATTCTAATTTTGTGAGATTTGTCATTGCAGCACTATCATATAATATTGTAATTATGTTAGAAATTTAATAGATATTAAATATGCAAAATAGCATTAAATTTATTAATTATAACGAAGAGGAAAAATCGACATACCTTATGACCTACCTTTAGCAGGAAAAATGACAGGAGCTCGTGCTTATAACGTATTGTGAATTTGAGGAGCACAATGGGAACACAGATGCCAATAAAATGTAATATTAAAATAAATTAATATAATATAAATATATGGAATAAATAAATATTAAAATAATTAAACATAATATATATATATATATATAACAAATAAAAAATGTAAATAAAATAACAAATTATGGATTTCTCTACTTTCTCCAATCTTTTTGGAATTTGCCCAATGTGTGTCTTTCAAAATTCACTAAATACTACTATTTATAGGCAATTTGGCAAGTAGGAGGTGAATTATATTGACACTAAGAATGAGTATTTACAAGACACATGGACAACACTTTGAAAAATTGGGGCATGACACATAGTCAATGAACACTAAGCATGAGCATCTAATGGATAAATATTATATTTCCACTACATTATTAATTGTGTCACAACAGGTTTTCTCATTTGCACGAGAACATCTTTCATTTAGGAGGTTATTATTGGGGTTGATGCTTTAAATCTCGTAGGGTTCTGTAGTTTGTAATTGTATCGTACAAACATTTTTTTTATTTAATAAAATATGAGTTTTTTTTTTTTTTTTGCTATTTAATAGCATTAAACCCACAAACCGATCAACTAACATCCAAGGTTATCATCTATAGCTTAAATATGTATGTAGAGACATATGAGTGGATCATATTCAAGTGATAACCTAAATGGTCTGTAGTAGATGGATAAGGTTGGATACCTTCCTCTGGTGACACAATAAATACAACCCGCTTTGTAGATGTTACAATTGTTGTAAAGTGTTATAAATGATCTAATCCCGATCACTCATGTGGAGACATGTGAGCAAGGGTATTCTATACAAAGGAGTTTGTAAAAGACCAGACTACGAAATAACTAGTCTCATTATATAATGTCGTTCATAATTGAGACTTACATTTCACAAGGATGACTATAGGTGACATGACCTGAATCCTGTGAATGTTGTGAACTCCTGCCTATGAACGCGGTCCTTTGATTTGTATGAGTGGCCTGATTGCCGACTCAATAAGCATACCATTTGGGAATTCTTCTGATTGAGGATCTGGGAATTTTTGAATCGTCCGTCCGGAAAAGAAATAGAAGAGCGTGTTGGTCTAAACTCGTAATCGATCGCTTAATCTTGAGCGCCTATACGATAGTCATTTTGTGCCTAAACAATCGTCTACCTCACGCTTAAACGATCGCACGCTAGTTCCTACACGATCGAATAGCTTCTCTAAACGATCGTATAGTGTGCCGTGTTTGCTAAATAATCGTATACTTTTTCCTAAACGATCGTTCAGTAAAACCTACACAATCATGTAATTTCTCCTAAACGATAAGCATCTTGCTATATGATAGCATCCTTTTCCCTCCCACTTGTTTATCGCCTGCATAATCTGTTCTTTCTCCTTCCTCTACCAATTCATCAAAAACCACGCTTTGGGTTCTTACACCGAGAATACCTAGGGCTATTTTCTAGTAGTGTCGTCCCCGCGGCGTTCGTGTTTGTGCGATTGTTCGTGCTGTTGTAGTCGACGCTTCTACTTGGCGTTGGTTGATCGGGTAGAGGTCATCCGTTGCGTTGAGTTTCGAAGTTTGAAGACCGTCTTCAATTGGTATATGAACTCTCTCCTTTGTAATTTTTGTTCAAAGTATGCCTTTAATTGACTGTTCGTTTGCATAACTATGCGTTTGAACATATTTCATATATTTCGATCACTGTGAAATTGGAGTGATCAGAACGCGCTCATGGAACTCTTCAGTAAGAGATCCTTCAATTGGTATCAGAGCCAGGTTCTGATACTCTGATTTCATATGTTGCAATGAAATTACATTTACGTTCTTGGTGCCTGCATTTCTACACTGTTTAATGGTTAAATTGCTGTGGATGTGCGGATTAATGAATGTTTTCGTGGATGATTAGCCTCGGTTTGATTTAAATCTTTTACATTTACGGTTGTTTGTAAATACCTCTACGTTTTTGGGCATTAATAATTGTTATCGAGTCTGTATTCAAAGTATGTTTGAAGTTTTGAGTGGTTCGAAGAAGCAGATCAGAGCAAACGTTGCAGTTCTTCGAGGAAGGGGACGATCTAGGGTTGATCGTATCATGCAGACTATAGTGTACGCGATCGCTATTGATCGCATCATACAGTCGATGGGGTACGCGATCACTATTGAACGCATCGGTTAAATGATGGGATATGCGATCAAGAGTTGGTTGCATCGTATTGACGATTGGGTACGCGATCGTAGAGTATCAAGTCGTGTAGACGATAGGATGCTCGTGTATCATTTAACGCGTGCGCGCACTAGACGATCATTTAGGTCAGCAAGCTTCATCACTTAGTAACTGACTAAACGATCGCTTAGTAACGCAAGGTAAATCATTTACCTGTCGCCGTATTAAGCGATCGCATAGATGATCAGGCTTCACAGCCTCATTGTCGTCTACGCGATCATTTAATTTTACTTCTATCGTCTAGTGCGCACTGGACGATCGTCTACCTATGGCGTTTACTACACGATGGAGTCCTTGTGGTGATTCAAGACCCGGTTCAACTGTGAACCAGTTTGCTCGATGAAAAATGTAATAGATAGGGTTATTTCATTTCGGTTCTTTTTTTTTTTTTTTTTTGTAAAGGCTCATCCCGGTCCATTAATCCTTTATTTATTGCATGCGATGTATGTTTTTTATATGTCATATGGTATACACATATAGTAAATCCCACCTTAGGTTATACAATGTTCATGCATTATCTCTTTATTGTAATTGTTATAATTTAGAGAAACATGATTTAATTATGTAAGAGCATGCTCATGCATCATATAATATAAGAGTTATATTTATACATGCATAAAAAGCATTGAAATGCATCATTTTTAACTTGGGTATAACCCTTCGCCTCTAGTCTAGTCTTGAAGATTTGTACCTTTCCATCACTACTCGTTTTCTCTTGTAGATCCATTTGCAATCTATAGATTTAACCCCGTCAGGTAGATCTACAAGATCCTAAACTAAATTGAAGTACATCGGCTTCATTCCGAGATCCATAGCTCTGATCCACTTATGTTTGTCAACATCCTTCATTGCTTTCTTGTAAGACAATGGATCCTCAACATCTTCGTCAGCTACCATAGCTAGGATTTCTGTTAAACCTATGTAACGAACAAGTGGGTTCGCAACCCTCCTACTGCGTCGAGGCTTCCTCAACTCTTGAGGTAGAATTGACTTACTAGATGATCCAACTTCAACAACTCTTGTGTTATTCAACAAATCTTGTTGAAGGTTCAGTAAATTCCCTAGAAAGTTCATTCAACACAACCTTACTGCGGGATTTGTGCTCCCTTATATGGTCTTTTTCCAAAAAGGTAGTGTTTGTTGATACAAACACTTTATTTTCCTTAGGGTCGAAGAAGTAACTACCTCTCATTCCTTTGGGGTAGCCTACAAATAGGCACAATTTTGAACGAGGTTCCAGTTTCATATGATTTTTCTCAAGCACATGCACTGGACAACCCCAGTCATTCCTTTGGGATAGCCTACAATATAACATATAACCTATAGTTTAATACAATACAATATAACCTATAGTTTAATTCTCTCGACAACAATATTTAATATAAATATCATTTATATTAAATTTATTTATATGAATCCAATTCATATAATTAATATTTGAATCATATTCAAATATTTAATATCTCTCAAATAAATACTTAATATTATAATATATCAAATACATTATAGTAATCATATCATATATAATTTAAATTTAAATTAATTATATCATATATAATTAATTAAATTCTTCAATAAATTTGAACAATTCAAATTAATCCAAAAACTAATTCTCATTAAATCCCATTAACCTACCGAGGGGACCTCATGGACTTGTAGCTTGAAGCTCAAACGATATGTGAATAATTAATTAAACTCTTTAATTAAATTATTCATTATTTGTTAACTGTAGGGCACTTCACTAAAGACCAACAACTGCACTCTTTAGACAATAGATATATTTCTATGTCCATTGGATATAACCAATCCATGGTACAATGACCCTTCATAAATTGCTCGTAAGTATAGCTAAACCAAAATTATTGTTTTGCCCCTATAGTTACATCTAACTCCTTAAATATCACTGATCCCTCTAATGAACAATAAATCATAGTCCAACTATGACCAAACCTCTCTCAGGCCAGGAGAGGGTGTGGCGTCACATTGTTCAAGCTCGGAATCAGTTCTTAAGGGAGCAACTTATCTACTTGCCCCGACATAGGGGAAGGGGTAAATTTCTTCTTGTGTAGCTATGTTCCCAACTCCCCAATCAGACAAATCCTCAAAATGGTAGGCTTGTTGAGTCGACAATCTGGCCAATCCTCACCCATACAAATCAAAGAACCGCTTTCATAGGCAGGAGTTCACAACTCACTCAGGATTCAGGTCATGTTACTTATGGTCATCCTAGTGAAATGTAATTCTCTATTATGAACGGCGTTATATAATGAGACTAAACATTTCGTGATCTAGTATTATACAAACTCCTTGGTATAGAATATCCTCACTCACATGTCTCCACATGAATGACTAGGATCAGATCATTTGTAGCACTTTACAATAATTGTAACATCTACAAAGCGGGTCATACTCGTAGTATCACCAGGATAAGGTACCCAACTTTATCCATCTACTATAGACCATTTGGGTTATCACTTAAACATGATCCACCCATATGTCTCTACATACATGTTTAAGCTACAAGATAACCTTGGATGTTAGTTTATTGGTTTGTAGTTAATGCAACTAATTTTGAATTAAAACATCATATATTTTATTACATAAATAAAATGTTTGTACAATATAATTACAAACTATAGTACTGTACGAGATTTTGGGCATCAACCCCAACATTAAGTACTCTAATTAGGTTAATTTCATAGAAATAAGCATGCAATTTAACACAAGATAAAGGGATTAAGAGTATACAACCTTTGTAGCCTAAATTCCTTCTTTCTTTTTTTTTTTTTATTTATCAATTCTTCTCATAATGGTTGATAGACCACCACGAGAGTCTTCCCGACTATTCTCTGGCCTTAGAACGGGATGGTGGGATCCAATGAGTGACCAGTTTGGAGAAAAATTGAACAAGAATTTGAGAAAGAATTAGGGTTAGGTTTTTTTTTTTTTTTTCTTTCTAAAATCTCATGAATTTCCAATTTTGCCAAGAGCATTAAATTTCATAGAATTCTTCTATTTATAGACAAAAACATACCAATCATACAATTTTTGAATTAATGAAAAATTAACACTCAAAATTTCATTAACTCTTTAGTGGAAATTAGTGGGATTAGTGTCTTCATGTGGAATCAACACCTAGCAATAATATTTTAATAAAAAAATAAATATTAAATTTTTCCACTAAAAAGAATAATAGATCTTTCCACTAAATTGGTCAAATGGTCAAAGTTTTGACTTTGAAAGTCAATAATCAACATTTTAACTTTTTGACTTTCAAAGTCAATAGTCAACTTTTTGGCTTTTATCTTAATTTTGACCTAGTCAACAATTTTGACTTTTTTAATTTAAAAAAATTAAATAATTAATTTTAAGTTAAACAATTAAGTAAACAATTTAATTAGTTTAAACCACACTAATTCTGATAAATTCTGATCGATCGTTTTTTAATCCCTATTTAGAAATTGTGATATTCAAATCTTATTTAAATATATATTTTCTCTCTATGTGTTTAATTCATAATTAAATACTAGGTTAAATATATCGGATATATTTAACCATTTATTCCAAGAAAATCGAATTTTAAAACTTTGAATTCGTTCGTCACACTGTTTTAAGGTTGAGTCTGATATGAGCGAGTAGAGGGACCTAATGAACCTACAAATCATGAGCTCCAACGATCCGAGATTAACCAACTAAACTCTTTAACCTAGTTAACCAACATTCATTAACTACCGGGACACTCCACTATAGCCTAGGAGTTGAACTCTCCTCATTGTAAATATATTTCTGTCCACCCAATATAACCATTATCAGTAAGTCAACCCTTCACAGATCGTTCGTAATTATGGTTGGGTCAAATATCCGTTTTACCCCCACAATTACCTCTTGTTCCTTAAGTCTGACCAATTCTCTAATGAACAATTAATTTTTTATCCAATCACTAAATCGAGTCACTCTCAAGCCAATGAGAGGGTGGTGCCTCTTATTCAAGACTTAGAGTCACCACTTAAAGGAACAACCTCTCTACTATCCCTAAAAACGGGTAGGAGCGAATTTCATCTTGGACTCTATGTCCCCAACTATTTACCCGGTTTTACCCCTGAAATAGGAGGCATATTGAATCGGCACTGACGAGCCACCCCCACCCATGCAGATCTAAGGATAATCTCGAATAAATAGAAGTTCATAGTTAGTTTAAGATTAGGGTCAAGTTACCTAGGTCATCATTTTGAAACAGTCAATTTTAACAGTAAACGATATTATAAAGAAAAGTGACTATTTCATGGTCTTGTCTTATGCAAATATCTTTTGCACAGGATGTCCCCACTCACACATCTCTACATAAACGACTTTGAGATCACATTTTTTATATCATATACAAAGTATGTCGTAGTCATAGTGTCCCCAAGATAAGGTACCCATCCCTATCCATATATTTGTAGATTGTTTTGACTATATACTTAAACTTGATTCACTTTTATGTCTCTACATAACGTTCAAGTATTCATGCTACAGCTAAGAGTTTGTTAGTTTATTGGATTTAGATTTTTACAAGTGCAATTTACATGTTCAATAACAATATTATTGAATAAACCTTAATAACAACTTTATTGAAAACAGAATAAGTTTAAAGATTACAAACTACGAGTTTTGGGATATACAACCCAACAAGTTTAAATCTCACTTCTTACATTTATTTTTTTTTAGGAAGTCATCTACATGACTATTCAAATTCAGTTTTAAATTTTCTTTTGTATATTTTTGTAAAGCTTCAACTTCAATAAATCTTTGGCATTTTAATTTCTTCTTCACCTTCTTCATGACTTCTTCTTCAATTTCTTCTCCTAATTTGCGAGGTAAATTTTTTTTCTTCTTTTTAAGTTTGTTATTTTATTTATATACATTTGGTTTTAATATTTCAAATCATTCTTATTTTTTGTTTTAGTTTTTTAAATTTCTTCTTCAACTTCTTCTTGGCTTTTTCTTCAACTTCTTCTTGGCTTCTTCTTCAACTTCTTCTCCTAGTTTATGAGGTAAGTTTTGTAATTTATTTTTCTTCTTCTTTTTAAGTTTGTTATTTTATTTATATGCTTTTGGTGTTCATATTTCAAACCATTTTTTTATGTAGTTTCTTCATTTTATATTTATTTTATTAATTTTTGAAATAATTTATGGATCTTAAGTAAACATCTTAAACTCTGCTTGCTGGGTTGTTAAGTTATGGTATTGTTGTTATATTGTCAATTTCTTCTTGATTTATTGTCGTTACAATGTTATTGTAGATTTAATTTGAAATCTAAATGGAGAAATTGTGATGTACATTGTACAAAAGTCAGTAAATTTATGAATTTTTTGAACTACTCACTTATAAATTTTTACTGAATTATAAAACCTCCACCAACCAAATTTCTAATCCACCACTAATTACGATAAAGATAGAGTTTGAGGATTTTTTTAGTATAACAATTATGGAATGAATAATTGAATTCCCAATCATGTTAATTACTGTTGGGTCACTTTAGTTAGAGTTTTGAAGATTTAAACTTTCTATTTTAAGGAAAAGAATAGGTGCATTAACTCATAAGCAAGTCCAATTTGGCAAGTTCACATACTTTCTCTCATTTGTGCATTTTGTATCCACATTTTCTCTCTATGGTTCCTCTCTACCTTTCTTCTCTACTTTTCTTCTTTCCTCTTCTTTCATGGACCTATTTAGTAACTATTCGATTTTTTGTTTTTAATTTTAAAAATTGAGCTTATAAAACCATTTCCAACATCGCAATTTTTTTTTATTTCATTTTCTATTTTCTACTGATATTTTAAAAATTCATGCTAAAATTTGAAAACTAAGGCCTCATTTGATAACCATTTGATCTTTTGTTTTTTGTTTTTTAAAATTAAGCCTACAAATAGTACTTTCACCTCCAAATTTATTCCTTTGTTATCTACTTTTTACAAATGGTTTAAAACACCAAGTCAAATTTTGAAAACAAAAGAAAAAAGTAGCTTTTAAAAATTTATTTACTTTTAGAATTTGTGAATTCAACTATTGTACTTAAGAAAAATACAAATCATCGTAAGGAATGGGAGAAAATATGCTTAATTTTCAAAAACTAAAAACAAAAATTGAAATAGTTACCAAACAAGGCTTAAAAAATTAGTTTTTGAAATTAGTTTTAATTTAGAAATTGACTAAGAATTCAACTCTTTTAACTATGAATAAAAATGATGGTAAGAAATTTAGAGGAAATTAACTTAATTTTCAAAAACCAATAGTTACCAAACAAGACCTTAATGTGCTAATTTTTATACATTTTAATTTAGTAATTTCTTCACGCATTTATTTTGGGTAATTGCAAAGGATAGCATTTTTAGAGTTAATAATTAAGTGTATAACAACATTTTTAAAGAATTACAAATATAATAAAATCTATTGGATAAACTCCTATTATCGATATTGTCTATCACATAATCAATATAGTCTATCATCGATAGACCCTAAGGGTTGGATATAAATTTTGGTATAAGTATAAATTATTTTGCTAATATTTGGAGTCTGATTGCTATATTTGCAATTACCCCTTTTATTTTCTTATATTAACAATCACTTTTTACATGTTTTTCACTTCAGTCTACTCCTATACAACATTTTAACATTTTTCTATCAATGAACCAAAATGAAAAATTATTTGAAAACGTGTAACAGCTGAAATTCAAAATTGGATTCAAACAATGGGGCATACAACCTTTGAAAAAGGTCGAAGGGAGTTAGTTAATGACATTGAAAAAGGCTTAAAAACGAATTGAGAACATGCAAGGTGGGGTAAAGTTTGAATTGGATCACAATTCAGAACCATCAAAATATCCAAATTAAATTAGCCTCAAATACCTTATCCATAAAGAAAAATAATAATAATAATAATAATAAACGTAACAAAAGCAAAGATAAGATTACATGACTTTAGGGATGGATGCATTCAAAATTGATCCTTCACAAAGGCAACCCCACGAGAGTCTCACGTGGGGTGGGCCCATGAAAAGGTTTGGGTGGGCCGACATGTCGAACACGAGGGAAGGTTGAAGGGGTGTGCTGCAGAAAAGGAAGAAGAGGAAAGGGAAAGAGTTTTTGAGGAGTGGTTTTGTGTCACGGATGGCAATGATAGGTGGACGACAATATTTTATTAATTTTGAATTGCTATTGGATTTGGAACAAGTAGGAGTTGGTTTCATACTTATCCGTGGGTTATTCTCTTCTTTAGTTATTCCAAATCTACAATTATTGAATGAATTAATGAATGAAGTGGCATGCTTCTTCTCCGCTTTCAATTTTGTGCCTATAAGTTTCTTTTCTTTTTTTCTTTTTTAACTACTTGGTTGTCGATTTTCAAATAATATTTTTAAAAATCAAATCAAATTTTGAAAAACAATTAAGTAGTTTTTGCTTTTAAATTTTAATTTAGAATTTAAGTGTTATTTCAAATAAATGCAACATCTATAGAACGAAAATTTAGAAGGGAAAAAAAATCTAAATTTCTAAGAATTGAAAACTAAAAACAAAACCATTATTTCCCTTTCACTATTCAATTATAATCTAGGTATTAAATGTTCGTTGACATCTTAATATTAGGTTGGCATTTCATCATTTTCGTAGGTTCGATATTGACATTTTTATTATATCCTTGAACAATTCACAAAACATAAAAATAAGGAACAAAATATTACTAATATAAATATGATAATAAATAGTAAAAATATTAATTAACTTATTTAAAAATCATAAAATATTTATCTATTAGTTATATATATATATATATAATAATCAACTTATTTATAAATATAATAAAATCACAAAAGGTTTCATGTACTATTTTGTCATCTTATTATATTTGAAAATATTGGTTTTATAATTTGAGTAATTGCATTAGATAGAATTTTTAGGGATAATAATTAACTATATAGCAACATTTTAAAAGTTACAAATATAGAAAAATCTATTGCTAATACACTTTACCCCAACTAGGGGTATTCTTTTTTTAAAAAAAAAAATTATATTTTTTCATATTTTCTAAAGTATAAGTGGTTTGGTTCGGTCTGGTTTCACAATTTTTTTTAAAATTTTTTTTATGCTTTTTCATATTTTCTAAATTATATATATTGATTTTTAATGTATTTGTTAAAAAAGCGATTCGATTCGGTTTCAAATCAATTTTCATATTTGAAACTTAACCAAACTGCAATAATTTAGTTTGAAAATATATCAAATCGAACCAAACCACATTAATTTGGTTATGGTTCGATTTCGATTTGGTTCTGGTTTGGTTCAACATTTGGTTCGATTTTAGCGGTTTCAATGATCACCCTTACCCTAAACCCTAATCCCAAAGTCTATTGCTAATAGACTCCGAAAACTAGATCTAAATATTATTATACATATAAATTCTCTTGCATTAAATTTTATATATATACAAATTCTCTCACATTGTATAATATTTGCTAGTACTTTGGGTTTGATTACTATATTTGCAACTATTCTTGATATTTTATCGACATTTTCATCAACATTTATATAGAAGTAAGACTTCAATATTTCTATTGATATCGACATTTTAAACTTTGATTCAATGGTGGCCGGCTTTCTTGGGAGCCTGGCTTAATACAATAACATCTATTTTCAGGCTTTACTTTTGAGCTTAATAAATGTTTTGTTTTTGTCGTTTAATTATATAATGTAATCACAATAACGATAATACAAATTATTCTTAGAGTTTAATTGAAGACGCTTCAAGTGTTGACCAAATCATCGTTACCAGTTGAAGATTCGATTTCCATGTACAAAGGCTTGACAGCTCTTGAGAGTCTGACAATGAAGCTTTTTAAGGAAAAAAAAATGGATTCTTCAGCATAATCCGAAGTTATGGGATATAAAAAACAGTTGATCCACGCATGAAATCGCCTAACCAAATGTCATCATCTTAAAGTATGAGGCTATGAATTTCAGGAGGCTTTAAATTCAAATCCCCAATAATTATTTTACAATCAGGCTCCGTGCATGTCACCAGCTGTAAATATATGGTATGGACGGTAAATGCAACCCTGACCTTAGTTTAATTTTTTTTTTTTTAGTACAACGAAGGAACATACAAACTCGTTTATATAAATATTTAATATCTTTCTTTATTTTAATTCAAATAGTTCTTTTATAACAAAAATTACTATGCACCCAAATATTTTTCCTTTTCTAATATCTTGGTAGAATTTTTAAGTATAACCTAATTAATATCAAACTTTAATATTAATTCCAATTCATTATTAAATATAAATATATTATTTATTTTAAAAATTACATTTGTAATTAATATTTTATATTATTTTAAGTACTTAATATAAAATTTTATTATTAATTACTAATATTTTAATTAATTTATATTTATGACAGTTTTTAAATATAGAAAAATAAACCAAAATATTTACAAGATATACCAAATTTTTAGAATTATCCATGATAAATGCTGATAAACATTAATAGACTTCTATTAGTGATAACTATCAATGATAGACGCTGATAAACATTGATAGACTTCTTAGAAGTCTATCAATGTTTATCAGCATCTATCATAAAGTTTATCAATGTTTATCAGCGTCTATCATTGATAGTTATCACTAATAGAAGTCTATCAATATTTATTAGCATCTATCATTGATAGTTCTAAAAATTTGATATATCTTGTAAATATTTTCAACAGTTTTACCATTTGAAATAATTTTCCTTATATTTATTTGACTTTTTAGTAATTAATTTAAATAATTTAATTAATTTTTAATATAGAAGTATTCATTTTTTTATTTAAAATTTATTTTTATTAGAAGTGATTAAATATATAATTAATATAACAATATATTAAATAATGCTAATTTTGATTTATGACTACATTTGTTTTAATTTAAGATAAATTAAGTAATTATTTAATTTTAGTTTCTATAAACAAAATTACTAAATCAAGTACGGTATTTAACCTTCATATTTAAACACGGACATTAATTATCTCAAGCATTTAAAATTCAGACATTTAAATTTCAAATATTTAATATTTATACCAATAAAACAATATATGACCCAAACGGACCCTTAAAAAACATACAACAATCCCATAATAAGATAATAGTATAGCAAATGATCGTTGGAAGGTCTTCAAATTTTCAAAATTAAATAAGGCGCAGTTGCAAACATAGCAGTCACACCTAAAATATCAACATATATAGTATAATACAAAAAAATTTAGAGATATAACAAAATTTAAATCTAACTCTTAGAGTCTATCAGTGATAGAATATTTTGCTAATAACTATTAATGATAGAGATCTTATTAGTACTATAGTCAATCTAATAGAAGTCTATCAACAATGAAGTGTATCACTGGTAGATTTTACTATATTTATCATTCTTTAAAAATATCGTTATACACTTAATTATTAACTCTAAAAGCTCTATCAAGTAACCATTGCAATTACCCTATAAATAATCTCTTTGTTGGGACTTCATAATTTTATTTACGTATTAATTCCATACCAACCAAAGAAGAGTTGGACCCAATGACTTATGTTCACCACAATCGCTCCCTCCTGATCTCATATTAACCAAATGATATTTTCTTCCATCTTTTGGCTTAAATTGTATGCTCAATTATAAGCTGGAGTCTGGAACTCAGGAAATAGTACATGTGAATAAGTTAGACAAGTGTTGCCCTACAATGGAAGAAACAGATGAAGAGTCCATATCAGGTGGGCTTAGCAAGGAGACAAGGGGAATAAGCCTGTTTATCTTCTCTCTTAGACATTAGACCAATCATGGGCCAACATCTGTCTCCCAGCACATGATGTTTCTCTTCACATACCCTTCACAATCCTCTTTCTATATAATCACTACCTTCTTAACCCCATCTTCAGGCCACAAAAACTTAAAACTTGAATTCAATTTCTCTCTTTGTAGTTCTTCTTCTTCTTCTTTTTCCATTCAAAATGAGGAGTTCAAAGATTTGGTCATGGCAGCAATGTTCAAGGCAAATCAGAGAGCAAAGGGCAAGACTTTATATTATCTGGAGATGTGCTGTGATGCTTCTGTGCTGGCATGATTAAACTACTCATCAAAAGCTAAAGGTAGAGTAAGAGGTTGAAGAGAAGTCAAATTGTGTCTGGAACTTCACTCTCTCTTACACTAACCATACCATACAGAGTTGAAGCATGGAATGTGTTCAAAACATTATGTACAGTGAAGGATAGAATCGTGTAACATTTTGGTAATTAGGTAGGAGAAAGTAGGATTGCGGAGAATTGTTCTTTTACTTCACCGTATGAAATACTATGTTATATAATCCTTTCCATACAAACAGAGATCAATTTCAAGACATCATTTCTTTAATTCTGCCGTTAATCCTTCTGTTTCTCTCATTCCCATTCTTGTGGGGATTCATAACCACAAAAAATATATTTTTCTAATCACGATAGGGTGGCTGAATTGATGTTCCTAATATTTAATCATGGAATGCCCCTGTAGTTAAGTTAATCTAATTCAATCATAGGTTGTCACATCAAGAAGTTTGAGAGCCACCTATTGGATTGCTTCCAGAACCTTTAATTCTATGTTGCGACTTGGCCACAAAATCACCACACATTTAACTTCAAGCCGTACCAAATTGAGTAGCTTTTAGTTTGCTAAAAAGTATAGCAATTTTCTCCTACATTCACTGTTGTTAAATGATTATATATATAAACTTTCCAAGTACTCCACTTTTGAGCAATTTCCCGACGTCCACAAAGTCTTCCTATTGGTTTCTGGAAGAAGATAGAGGGCCAGGGTTACACTATGTTTTCAGGAAAAGAGCTGTTTCCAACATTTAAACATAGTGAATGTTTTGTCTTTCCAACCAATATTACCTTGACTTTTTGTGCCTTTATAACTTAAGTCATTAATTTATTCAAGTTGGTTGAAGATTGTCTACACTACATCTTTATACTGATGGATTAGGACATTTTAGTTCCAAATATAGATACTGTTGGCAAAGCATCCATGTGAACTTAATTAACCGGCTTTCCACTGACCAGAAAAATTACAATTTCACCACATCTTCTCAATCACAACATGGGAGAGAAAGAGAAAAGATCTTCCAATTAAAACGAGCAAACATGATTCAAAAGCATGGCTGTAAATATTAACAATTTCTTAAATTATAATAAAAAGAAAAAAAAAAACCATATTGACAATTTTTAACCATGCAAATTTAATAATTTCGGTATATCATTCCTCCATGTATTCGCGATATATTTTGTGGTTGTTTATGTGATACAAGAGTAGAAAGCAAGGAGAACCTATATACTTAGCAAATTGACATAAAGATCACAACAAAAATGTATTTAATAATTTATTCGAGTAAAATAGATGAGCAATCTCCCAAACGGATGGGAGATAGTCTAATCTGTTACTATACAACTAATCCTACGGATGCACTCTACAAGGTCTACTTGCATAGATAGTCATTACACAATAAATATTGGAGTTTATACAATAAGGGAAAAGTAATTGCAATATAGAGTTTTTATAATGCAGATTTAGGCCCATAAATCTGAAAAGACGAAAATGGATATCACGGTTTGGCCCATTTTGAAGAAAAGCCCTATTTCGATAACCATCCTTCTTCTATGGATCTAGCCCATTTTCAAGCCCTACCATCCTTTGAAATCGGGGAAGATAAATCAAAAGTCATTGATAGCAAGCGATTCTTCTTCCTTTCTTTGATGTCGCTTCAATTGTGCGATTCTTCTTCCTCCCTTCGATTTCACTCAAAAATTCAAAAGATACATCTCTTCTTCTTCGTTTCTTCATCTTTTCTTCCTCGTTTCTTCGTCTCTTTTTCACTGATAGCAAACCTTTAAAACTGTAGGGCATCCTTCTTCTTCCATTGACAGTAATAATTTTAATTCTTCCTAAAATGATATTTGTTGATATTTGTTGATATGTTGTTAATAGTTCATTGATTTCCTTCAAATTAGGCATGGATGAATTATCCATCTTTTTAGGTATTTCACTCACTGTTTTATTATACATTTTGGTCACTATGATAGCTTTTCTTTCTAAATAAAAGTTGATTATATGAAGTTTATTTGTTCATATTTGTTGGCAGTTGTTGATATGTTGTTGATATGCTAATTGTGATTTGTTGATGTTTCAGTGAATATGTTGATAGTTTGTTGTTGATTGTATTTGATTCCTAATTATGTGAAGTTTATTGTGCTGTGTTTGATTGTGATTTGCAAATGTTTCAATGAATATGTTGCTGATTTAGTTAGTTATTAGTGATAGAAGCTATCACTGATGTTTCAGTAAATATGTTGATAGTTTGTTGATGGATTTATCTTTTCTTCCTGTAATGTGATTTGTTGATTGTTTATTTATACTAGTATTTTTATAGCTACTATCAGTGATACTTTTTTGTTGCTATCATTAATAGTATCTATCACTGATAGTATCACTAAGAGTATATAACTATCAATGATATAAATGTCATGTTTCCATAAAGTGATATTATTATTATTATTTTTTTAGTATAAACGAAGAAAGGAAAGAGAAAATTATTGGAAGGATCAACATCATCTGGAAAAAAGTATAAGAAGTTCAAGGTCCATAATCTAATGATATTTTATAAATTTAAATACATTTGTGGTTACTTTTTTTTTCCCTTATATTTATGTTGTTATATAAACAAGAAAATGTATTAATTATTCTAGGAAGTGAAAGGACAAACCCATTGAAAGTCAGCTCCTTCATAACCTTAGAAGTTCTATCCAGCATAGGAAAATTAGATGAACAATCACTCCAACAATTTAGGGAAGGTCTTTTTGGGCACTTCTTATGAAAATAAAAAGAGTGCCCATCCAACTCATATCACACCTGATTAGAAAGCAATGCACGACTAAAAAACAAAATATCTTGGCCTTTAATATAGAAGTACGTATTTTAGAACTTGGCCTCAAGGAATTTTATTTAATAACAGGTTTAAATTGTGAAGATTACCTTGTAGATAGTATCTATAGTGAAAAAGAATTATCAATGGACAACACAATTAGGAACTTCTTTTTCAAGACAAATGCGAAAATTATAAGGAGAGAGCTCCAACCTACTTTTAATTTTGTAGGTTCTAATGCCATTATACCCATTTATGTAAAGGTCAAACTTGCACACTTGTATTTTTTGGAAAGCTTCCTAATTCCTACACAAGGACATAACAAAGTAAGTTGGAAGCATTAAAAAATGTTAGATGATGAAGAAAAGATTAGAACTTATCCATGGGGCAGGGTGTCCTTTAAATTGACTGTAGAGTTTTTTAAGAAGGGTGTCATCAATAAGCCATCTTCAATTTTCCTAAGGATTTTCACTTGCTTTGGTATATTAGGCTTTCGAGAATATACCAAGATTATCCAACCCTACTATTGGATTTGCACAAAAAATAAGAAGTGATGGACCTAGAATTACTCAATGGGAATCTCAAGAACCTAACGATTGGCAATACATCAATAGCAATATTTTCAAAGCCATTGGTGTAAGTCTTTTATCATTGTTATTTCCTTTTTTATATATTATTAGCATGCTATCAAATGATGAAACTATCACTGAAACATCAATAACAACTTCTATCATTGATAATAACTAATGGCATAGAAGATATCATTGATTTCAAGTTATTTGTTATAGCTTCTATCACTGATTTCAAGTTATTGTGATAGCATCTATCATTGATAGCATGTTATCATAGATAGAAGCAATCAGTGACAGTGATGGCTCTCAAAACGAGTTATTATTCTTAGCTTAATTGAGACTCATTATTAGATTTTATGTGTTTATTTTCCTATTTTGAATGTATTGAGCAATCAAGAGGTTAAATTAGTGATTTGGAGCTAAATGGGATTAATTCGAAGCGATTTGGAGGTGATTTGAGCATTCAGGCTTCAAAGGAGCAGAAATTAGAAAAATACCACTGTCACAAAGTTGCAACGCTAGCCGAACCCTTGCCTGATGCTCTGCATAGTTGCAACACTCGCCTGACACTTGCTTGATGCTATAAGGAAAAATGTGCAGTGTTGTAATGCTATTGCAACGTAGCAATGCTCTAAAGTTTGCACAATGTCGGCTTTGGAATGTTCTTCCTAGCGTTGCAATGCTGCGATGAATTTTGTAAATACCTCTCTTCGTCTTTAGGTCAAAATATGCTGAATTTTGGGGCCGAATTTGATGGAGGTCGAAGTTAACCTTCATTCTTCTTCTTTTCCCTTCAGAATTTAGTGTCTTTAGATTAATTTTTCTTTTTGTGTTCGGTTGTAATCGATGGATCAGATGTTTATCTCGGATCTATCTATGAATTAAGAGGTAACTTCTATCTAGTTTCTTTGAGCAAGAGCCCTATGTCTAATTTCTTGAGTTTTCTATAATTAAATTGTGATGTTTTTCAATTCTATGTTTTTCTTTGAATCTTGATGAATTTAGATTTGTATTTGTGTATTGGATTGACGCTCCTATCATGATTGCATATCTCCACTAGTTAATTTCGAGCTCACACGTTTCCTCGTAGTTCGTCTATGCTTGATTTTACCCTAGTAGCAATGGTTGAATGTGTATGCTTGAGATTTATAGGCTATCCTTGAATTTTGGCATTGCATATTTAATCTAGATTCGAAGAATAAATTGGATAATTGAATATGGCTTGTTCTGACTCTTAATTGACACGATTGAATCTTTATTCTTAATGTATATGTTTTTCTAATTCTATATGATTGCTAAGAACCCAGTAGAATTGAAAGCATATAGTTTAATTGGGGTATGGTTTTATTGTTGGAAATGGTATTCTAAATCTTCTTGTAATCTCGTAGTTTGTAAACCTTATGTAAACATATTATTGTTAATAAAATAAATGTTATTTTATCAGTATATACTCAATCCAATAAACTAAGACCCAGGGTTATTTCATGAAATTTAAACAAGTATGTAGAGACATACAAGTGGATCTTGTTTATTAACGACCCACTTTATAGGTGTTACAAGTGTTGTAAAGTGCTACAAATGATATGATCCTGATCATTCATGTGGAGACATGCAAGCAAGGGTATCCTATACAAAGAGTTTGTATAAGATCGGACCACAAAATGATTAGTCTCTTTATATAACATCGTTAATAATAGAGACTTACATTTCACTAGGATGACCATACGTGACATGACCTGAATCCTGAGTGAGTTATGAACTCTTGCTCATGAAAGCGGTCTTTTGATTTTTATGGGTGAGAGTGGTCAGATTTCCAACTCAACAATCCTACCATTTGAGGGATTTGTTTGACTAAGAGCTGAGAACATAACTACACAAGACGAAATTCACTCCTTCCCCCATGCAGGCAAGTAGAAAAATTGCTCACTTAAAGACTAATTTCGGGTCTTGAACATAATGGCCACACCCTCTCCTGGCCTGAGAGGGACTTGGTCATAGTGGGATTATGATTTATTGTTCATTAGAGGAATCAGTGGTACTTAAGGAGTTAGATGTAACTATAAGGGCAAAGCGTTATTTTGGCTGAGCTGTACTTGCGAGCAATTTGTAAAAGGTCATCCCGGGTGTTGATTGGTTATATCCAATGTACAAAAAAATTTATCTGTAGTGTGAAGAGTACAGCTGTCGGTCTTTAGTGGAGTGATTAGCAGTTAACGGATGTTAGGTAATTTAATTAAAGAGTTTAATTAATTATTCGAGTATCGTTGGAGCTTCAATCTACAGGTCCATAAGGTTCCCTCTGTAGCTCAACAGGGATTTAATTGAGATTTAATCTTTGGATTAATTTGAAGTGTTTAAATTAATTGAAGAAATTAATTATATGTGATATAATTAATACATTGAAAGGAATTTGAATATGATTCAAATACCAATTATATGAATAAGATCATGTAATTAAATATAAATATGATTTATATTGAGAGGAATTAAATATTTGGATTTGATCCAAATATCATTTATATGGATGAGATTCATATAAGTGAATTTGATATAAATGTGATTTATATTAAATGTCATGTATAGTTGAGAGAGAATAAAATCTATAATTTATGTTGTATTTGTTACAATATAAAACTATAGGCTATATATTATTTTTTATATAACATATAGTGTATATATAGTAATAAAGTAGTTATTTATATATATATATATATATATATATATATATATATATATATATAATATATATATATATAATATATATTAATAATATATTTTTTCTATTATTTTAATTTAATGGAAATTAATAAAAAGGGAAGAAAGTTAATACACCCCCTTCCTCATTCCCCAAGTTAACTAACGTGGGATTCAAGAAGTTGAATGAATCATCTTCTTCCTTAATGCTCACATAGAAGAAGTGTTCTATCTAAGGAAAAACTAACAGAAAAGAAAAGTTTCTCTCTTCCCTCTCCTCCCTCCCTTCTCCTTTTCCTCTTCTAAGGATTCAAGCAAAGTCCACAACTCTTACTTGAATCCTCTATCCCAAGAGAATACAAAGGGTTCTCAAGTGGTGGTGTCTGTTCTTGAAAGAAAGAGATCCGCGTGAAGAAGTTCTGTTTGTAGCTTGTACGTTCTTGAAAAGGGTTCTTCAAAGGTAAGGGTTTCTGAAAAACCTATGTGATTTTTTAAAGCATGCTGTAATTTTAAGTAAATGGATATCTTGTTGTTGTTTTTACTGTAAAACTTTAATATTCAATAAAAATGGAATTTGGGACGATCTTTGATTCCGCACAAAGGATTTTTTCCGAAAATTTTCCTTCACTTTCCTACCTTAAATTAATAACTAAGACGGCGCTGGATTGATTCGATTTAATTGATTGTCGGCCTTTGTATAGATTAGTTAAGTTGAATCTATTTAGTAGTCGTCTGCAATGCATAGAATTGAATGTTCATTAAGTTATGCGATTTCCAGTGATAAAAATGTGCATAGAATTCTCTCTCTTGCTCTAGAAAATTAGATAGACATCCATTCTAGATTACATTTACCCTTTTATTTTAATTTCGCACGTTTTATCTCTTCCACACCAAAACCCCCCATTCGTCGTTCTAGTTAGGAAATTAATTTAACGAAACAAATCGCGCTTCCCTGCGGATCGACTCAGACTTACTACTGTTTCTTCATTTTAGTATAATAAGATTAGTATGATTTTTACAAATTTTCTTTTGATCAAGTTGAGGCTAATTAACGATGTAAGTTTCGAGCTTGTAAAAAATGGTGTCATTGTCGGTGAGGCCATTACATTTTTTGTTAGTTAAATTTCTAGAGAAGAGCATTCTATTGCTTTTATTTGTTTTTTTTTTTTTTTTTTTTTTGTGGAAAGATATCATCAACAAGGATGGAGACAATGGAGTAGAGCATCTCGACTTAATGACGAGGTTTGTGACCTTCGAGGTCAACTTGCTGAGTTAACTTCTTCAGTTAATCAATTGGTTGCAGGTAGCCCGCAGCAGGTGCAAGCATGTAGGATTCATCATCCTGAGTAAGCATGCCCAAGTCTGTAGTGGATCCCTATGCCACGAGATTACTCCATGGGATGGTATCCTAGTTATATGGCTGACAACTTCCATCGGCCTAGATGGGAGGAGTCCTATGGTTATGGAAACCTAGGATGGACCAATGTCACTATGATCCACACCCTGCCACATCTGACATGTCGATGCATGCTCACACCGCAAGATGTGATTAGAAAACTTTCTATTAGCAATCTTATTTTTTTAGTAGGAGATTCGCGACCTCTAGGAGAGCTTTAGTTTTCAAACTGAAACTGATCTTCAGAGTTTGAGAGACTCGGTCATTCAATCTTCTGATTCAGTTGAGAGAGGATGTGAATCCCTACTGCTCACATCTTATTACAATTCCGAGGCATGTGGAGATGAGGTAACCTATGTCGACATCGAGGATAAGTTGGAAGATAGCATGCCATGTCTAGAGCCCGTTTGTGAGGACTATGGAAAATCTAATCCTAAACCCATCGATTTCCAGGTGATGGAGTTAAAGGTTGAGAAACCTCGCCCTGTTCCAGCCTCTGGTATATCGTAGTTTTGTTCTTCTTGTTCTCATTAGTCGGTTAAGTCAAAGAATTTATTTTCTGAAGAGTAAGTCCTTGAGTCTTTTATACTATCTCCTTTTATAAATATGAAAAATACCAAATTCGACCTGTCTAGTTCTCTTCAAAAGCTGAAGAACCTTATAGCCTTATCGGGCTATATCAACTAATCCAATAAGAGACGAGAGAAATACGAGAATTACTTGTACTTTGATAAGGGACAGGTCACGTCGAGTAATCAACGTTAAAAAATTTCCCTTCTTGGAGGGAACAGGTGAAAAGTTTACTACTTTCTTTATTTGTTTTCTATATTAGCTTTCTTTTTTGTTTTTGTTTTGTAGGGGTGACCTAGAGGAAAGTAGCATCTTTTTAAGAGGTAAGCCTACTACCACCACCATCCCGTGCACGATTATGTTTTCAGGAGAGGTTTTCTATTCCCTTGTTTTTATTTTTATTGAGCTTTACTTAAGATACATATTGGGGACAAAGTATTATTTTAAGTTGGAGGTGGAGTGCATGATGAGTAGTTTTTTATATTAGCTTGGGATCCTTGAGCGTTGTGCTCGGATAATTCTTTATGTGATTGACTTGTTAGATTGTTTGCTCTATTGTTATCATGATAGTTTATGATGCACTCTTCCTATAATAAAATTTTCATGACAGAACATTAGGAAAGCATGATCATGATTTTAGCCCAAATTTTTTTTATAAAAAAAAAATTCTTGATTTCTCATGCATCTTTAAGTCATTGGTTTTGCAAAATTAAAGTCTTGCCATGCTTAGAATTGGGTTATCTGGTTTGTACTTCTGTTGTCACCCTAAAAAGTCCACCTTGACTTAGGATTAACCATACTTGTCGTAGAGCAAAACTAGACAAAGTGGATAAAATAAGACCTACTGGGAATAAAGAAAAATAAAATCAGTTGAAAAAAATTAAAATAAAATTAAAAAAACAAAAAAAAAGCCATAAGTCAACGGTGCCTGCAAAAAAAAAAAAAAAAAAAAAAAAAAATTGTGTGTGTGTGTGCATGAATAGAGATGAAAAGAGCTACCTTTGTCGTGTCTAGTTAGGTTCCTGATGGTTGGGTGTGAAAGCTAGCTCTCTAGGTAAAATAAATGCCCTCTATGTTTTTTGTGCGTGTGTGTTTAGGCACCATTGTCTTAGTATTGCCCGCTTTTTGCAAGTTTGATAAACTTGAGGTTGATAATCAAACCAGAGTAGGGGGAAAATGGGATGATGACCTTATAAAACTTTTCAGGGTCATGCAAGCTTAACTAACAAAACTCTAGGCTCACTCATGCATGAATAGGTTAAGAAAAAATCTTAAACTTGTGCTTCATTGATTAATCATAATTGAATTTCGTTCTCGATTACAAATTTTATTTTAAATGATTGTTGAGACTGGAGTAACAACCTTACAAATTAAGCTAGTATATCATTAATTATCTTATATTCTATTTGATTGTGCACTTCTACCTTGCTCGGGACAAGCAATAATTAAGTTGGGAGTGTTTGATAGCTCTAAAAAAGAGCTATTATTCCTAGTTTAATTCGGGCTCATTATTAGATTTTATGTGTTTATTTTTTAATTTTTTAGGTATCGATCAATCAAGAGGTAGAATTTGTGATTTTGAGCTAAGAAATGTTAATTTGAAGTAATTTGGAGGTGATTTGAGTATCTGGATTTCAAATGAGCAAAAATTACAAAAAAGTCATTTTCACAGAGTTGCAACACTAGCCTAACGCTTGCCTGATGCTCTACAGAGTAGTAATGCTTACCTGACGCTTTCCTGATGTTATAAGGCAGAATGTGCAACGTTACAACGCTACCTACAACGTTACAATGCTCCGAAGTTTGCATAACGCTAGTGTTGCAACACTACGATGATTTCTATAAATAACTCTCTTCGTCTTTAGATCAAAATTTTTGGAAATGTCCTAAAACTCACCGTTCATAAATATAGTTAACATATTCTATTTATTAATAAAAATATTGTTTATTGAGTATTTTATTCAATAAATTGTTATTGATATTGAAGTGTTCAAATTCAATTAGGGTTTTCATTAATTGTGTTTGTTACAATTAAAACCTTTAATTTTGTTGAAATTAAATGAACTTGGAGAGTTAAAAAATATTTAAATAATGATTTGAATATTTGATGAGGTGAATATAATATTTGATATTTGATATTAAATTAAATTAATTAAATTAGTTTAATTAATTATCCAATTTTATTCAATTTTGAAATTTGTTCAAAATTGACAATTGGGTTAATTGATTTTTGAATTTTTTTGAAATTCAAAATTATAAACTTAAATTAAAAACTGAATTTTTGAAAATCAATTTTAGTTAGGTTTCAAAATTAATCAAAATAACATTAATTAAAAAAAATTTAGAAATAAAAAGTGAAAAAATCCAAAATTGGATTTTCCCACTCGAAATCCACCTCATGCCACTTCAATTTCAGTTTTAATCATATATGCATGGTCTTAATGTATATATTGAAGTATTTGACTTCAAATTTTCAATCATGCAAGATGAATTCTTACTGAAACTCTGCTGAAAGAATTTATCTCTTCAAACCCTCTTCTCTCTCTATCAAATTCACTTCAATTAAGAGATTCCACCTCTCAATCTAAGTTAGAGAATAGTAGATAAGGTCTTTGTGGTGGTCCTTAGCTGATTTGAAGTTCTAATTCGTGGAGAGAAGCTGGTGTTGTTGAGATTCATCAAAGGTTGTAGTTCTTGAAACCCTTGAAACCCTTTTCTCTGAAATTCTGATTTAATGCATGTTTTAAACTCAAATTAAATGTAATTAGAGTACTTATTGATTCTAATTTTTCCGCTGCATGTTAGTTTACTCTATCAAAAATATGCTGAATTTTGCGGCCGAATTTGATGGAGGCCAAAGTTAACCTTCATTCTTCTTCTTTTCCCTTTAGAATTTAGTGTCTTTAGGTTAGTTTTTCTTTTTGTTTTGGGTTGTAATCAATGGATCATATGTTTATGTCGGATTTATCTATGAATTAAGAGGTAACTTCTTTCTAGTTTCTTCGAGCAAGAGCCCTATGTCTAATTTCTTAAGTTTTCTATAATGAAACTATGATGTTATTCAATTCTATGTTTTTTTTTTAATCTTGATAAATTTAGATTTTCATTTGTGTGTTGGACTGACGATCCTATCATGATTATATATCTTCGCTAGTTAATTTCGAGCTTGCACGTTTCCTCATAGTTCATCTGTGCTTGATTTTACCCTGATAGCAATGGTTGAATGTGTATGTTTGAGATTTATAGGTTGTCCTTGAATTTTGGCATTGCATGTTTAATTCAATTTGAAGAATAAAATGGTTAATTAAATATGATTTTTCCTGACTTTTAATCAACGCGATTGAATCTTTATTCTTAATACAAATGTTTTTCTAATTCTATATGATCGTTAAGAACCCAGTAGAATTGAGAGCATATAGATTAATTAGGACATGGTCTTTCCAACTTTAATTAATAATTAGGACGCTTGATTGATTTCGGTTTAATTGATTGTCAGCCTTTGTAGAAATTAGTTAAATCGAATTTATTTGTTAGCCGTGCATGCATAGAATTGAATGTTCGTTTAATTATCGATTTTCATGATAGAAATTGCATAGGATTCTTTCTCTTGCTCTAGAAATTAGATAAATGCCTATTCTAGATTACATTATCTACCCTTTTATTTTAATTTTGCACGTTTTATCTCTTCCACACCAAAACCCCCCATTCAACGTTCTACTTAGAAAATTAATTTAACGAAACAAATTGCGCTTCCCTACATATCGACTCAGACTTACCACTGTTACTACGTTTCAGTAGTAATAGGAGTAGTATAGTTTTACAAATTTTCTTTTGATCAAGGTTGAGCCTTATTAACAACGTAAGTTTCAAACTTGTCAGACAGCTTGAAATCAGTGATTGTTTCTATAAACATGTTGTCAGATAGTGATAGTATCATTAACATCTTTATTAATATTTTAGTTTACTGTTGCTTCATTGGTTCCAACTGAACAAGAATTACAACCAAACTACTATGGGTATTTTGTAGAGCTGGCAACAAATGAGATGGAGATTGAAAAGAAAAAGGAAAAAGAATGGAAAAACGATCAATTCAAAGAAAAATAGCATCACACGAGAAGGAATTGAAGAACTGAAAAAAGGACAATAAGACATTAAGAATGACATGTATGAAAAACACAAAGAGATTCTTGATATATTAGGCCACATAAAAAAAAAACTATTAGTGATCAACTTCTAGAAAAAAAAAAGGTGGTGAAAAGCAATCTCAAGAATCTCTTGAATAGAACAAAGCGTCATCATATAGTTTGGGGTTTTTGGATGCAAGTTTGGAACTTATAGATGTTGAAGGGAAAAAGGTAAAATTTGTATTTTTTTTTTTTCTTTTGTATAAAGAGGTACAATAACATAAATTATATATGCTGCAGACTGAAGTTGAAATTGCAAAGGAGAATGAGGCTCAAGAAAATGGTGCTAAAAAAATTGAGGTTAAGGAGGCCGAAAAGAATGACCAACAGAACAATTGCAAGAAGAAGAGAAAGATCTTTAAGATGAAGAGAAATATCAAGAAGAAAAAAAAAGATAAAGATAAAAAAGAGGAAGAGAATGTAGATAAAGAACATATGACCAAAGAAAAGATAAGTATTGATCGATTGATGTTATTAAATGTAGGATTAGCTGGTATCGGTGATATTTGACATCACTGATAACATACTATCAATTATACCATCTATCAATGATAGTATAAATGATAGGAAGCTTTATTTACTTTACTGATAGCATATTGATAGATGTCATGTTATTTTTTATTCCATGATTTCAGGTTGTTGAAAAGATTCTTAAAAAGATTCCAAAAAAAATATAGACCAAAGGTTGCAGTTGAAAATATGGAGGAGCTTGTTGTGGAGAAGAAACCAAAGAGACAAGAAAAATCTGTTGGGAATGGCCTAAACTTGCAGTTCGTAAATGTTGTTAACATGTTCTATTTATCAATAAAAATATTGTTGAATTTTTATTCAATAAATTACTATTGATATTGCATCCTTATATGAAAATCCAATAAATGAATCCATGACTATAACATGAATACTTTAACTTTATGTGGTGACATAAAAATAGATCAAGTTTTAATATGTAGCCTAAATGGTTTATAAGTATACAGATGAGATTCCTATTGGATGCGGCCCATTTTGTATATTGATACAAATGATGTGATCCAAAACTCATTCCTGTAGAGACATGTGAGTAGGGGCATTCTATGCAATGAATTTGTATAAACTGGACCTCGAAATAGTTCCTTTTCTTTATAAAAACCGTTTACTGTTAAAACTAACTATCTCAAACTGAATGACCTAGGGTAACTTGATCTTAATTCTAAGCTAACTATGAACTCCTATTTATTCGGGATCATCATTTGATTTGCATAGGTGAAAGTAGTCCAACAACACTGCTCAATAAGCCTCCCATTTTGGGAATAAGACCAGAAAGATAGCTGGGGACATAGCCTTGCAATATGGAATTTACTCCTGTCTGATTTAGGGTTAGCAGATGGGTTGTTCTCTTAAGCGCTGAGGTATTTTCTTGAATAATGGGGCCCCGCCCTCTCTTGGAAGAGAGGGTTATGATTTATAAGTTGGACTATAAATCAATTGTTCAAAGGAGAATCAGTGGAGCTTAAGGAGTGAGATGTATTTATATGGGTAAAATGGTAATCTTTGACCCAGCTGTAAATACGAACAATCTATGAAGAATTGACTTACCGATTATGGTTAAAATGGACAGAAATATATCTACAGTAAAGAGAGTGCAACTATTGAGCTATAGTGGAAGGTCTTGGTAGTTAACGAATAGTGATTAATTCGATTTAAAGAGTTTAACCAATTAATTACAAGTCGTTGGAGCTCATGATTTGTAGGTCTATAAGGTCCCTCTACTAGCTCGTAATTTAGATTAGTAAATTGAGTAATCTTGATAAGAAGCTATAATTTGGATTAGTAAATTGAGTAATTTTGATAAGATTTGAAATTAGGGTTTAGAATTTGAAATATTCAAACTCAATTAGGGTTTCTATATATTGTATTCGATACAATTAAAAGTTTAATTTTATCGAAATTAAACGACATTGGAGAAACGATTAATGTTTAAATATGATTTAAATATTAATTAAATTAATTTCATTTTGATGAAATTGATTTTTATTAATTTAATATTAGATATTATATTATTTTTTAATTAAAAGGTTTAATTAATTAATTAATTAATTATATTTAAAAATTAATTAATTGAATTAATTTTATAAAACTAATAAATAAAATTAAATAAGTTTAATTTACAAAATTTGTTTTTGGAAAACATTTTATGAAAATCGATTTTGAAAATGGCCTTCAAAGTGGAGATTTCCAAAATGTTGGAAATATCCACTATGCAATTAACTACCTTATTCATTTCTCCATTTTCTTAGTCAAGTAGAAGTTGCCCTTCATGCAAACCATGGTTTTCAAATTAGAGAAACGATTAATGTTTAAATATGATTTAAATATTAATTAAATTAATTTTATTTTGATGAAATTGGTTTTTATTAATTTAATATTAGATATTATATTATTTTTAATTAAAAGGTTTAATTAATTAATTAATTAATTTTATTTTAAAAAATAATTAATTGAATTAATTTTATAAAACTAATAAATAAAATTAAATAAGTTTAATTTACAAAATTTGTTTTTGGAAAACATTTTATGAAAATCAATTTTGAAAATGGTTTTCAAAGTGGAGATTTCCAAAATGTTGAAAACATCCACTATGCAATTAACTACCTTATTCATTTCTCCATTTTCTCAGTCAAGTAGAAGTTCCCCTTCATGAAACCATGTATTTGCATGGTCTAACCTCTATAAATTGAAGTGCTGAAATGAATTATGATTCATGCTCACTAAGAACTTCATCAGAAACTCTACAGATATTATCAAACCTTCTTCATATCTTATATACTTCCAGCTCAATTTAGTGTTTCCATCATATAATCCTTGCAAGAGAATAGTAGAGAAGATCTTGGTGGTTGTCTACTTGAAAGTTGAAGCTCTTTCACGTGGATTTCAGCTGGATTTGAAGAGGATACTTCAAAGATATTGTGTTCAGCAAACTTTCTTCTGTAAATGTTATTTTGAAGCATGTTTAAACTCAAATTAAATATGATTAGAGTGCTTATTGACTCTGTTTTTCCTCCGTTGCATGTTAATATACTCTTACAAAACCAACCAAGAAAATTTTAGAGAATGCAAAAAAATCTAAAAAAGACAAAAAGGTCTCTTCAAACGTGGCTCCCAAGGTGTCTCCAAGCAAAGTTGCAAGGCAATCTCCAAGGTGGAAGGATAACGCTCCAAGCTTTGATCTCAAAAATCACAACTTTGATTCTTGTTTCTTTGACAATAGATAGACTTTTGTTTTTGTGACAATAAATAGGCTTTGATTCCTGTTTCTTTGACAATAGATACTCTTTATGCTTATGATTTTCTTGGAAATTAGATTGTTATTTTACAAGACATTTTTATTTCAAAATGCATATGAATCTTTCAAAAATGAGATTGATATAGTTACAACTTTCAATTTATTTCAGTGTTCTTCAACATGTTGTTTAGTTGTTCAAACTTTAAATACAACTACACAGCTTCTATCTCTGATAGTATGGTATCAGTAATAGACATGCTATTAATGATAAAAGCTATCATTGATAACTTTTCTTTATTACTAATGTCAAAATGCTTATTTTTTAGTATAGTTATTTTTGTTGAAATAATTTCATGGCGAAAGAATACATTTATTTCATTTAGATATTCAGATAGTTAAAGTAGATGAAATAAATTCTTCACTTCAAAAATTAAATACTTAAGATCAATGATAGAAGGTATCACTGACAGCATGATATCAGTGATAGAAGCTATAACTGATAGCTTGATATCAATGACAGAAGCTATCACTGATATATATCAGTATAGAGAAATATCTCAAGTTTCTTTCTTTCCTGTGGCTAAAGCAAAACAAAAGCATGATAAACAAAAAAGATCGTTGCATATATAGACATTAGACCCAAAGTATTAACAGATATAACATAATGTAAAAAAAGTTAAAAATATGACCAAATTTAAATAGTCTATCAGTGATAGACCATATTATTGGTAGGAGTTTATCATTGATAGATCATATCATTGGTAAGAGTCTATTAATGATAGAAGTCTATTGCCTATAGACTTGGGAGTCTATCAACGATAGAAGTCTCGCTGATAGACTTAGCTATATTTACAATTTTTTTTTTAAAATGATGTTATACACTTGGTTATTATTCCTAAAAATACTACCATTTGCAATTACCCTAAACAAAAGCATCATATTGGCTAAAGAATATAGATATATCAACAAAAAATTCTCTTTCACTAGCTATAGTTGATAAATTGACAAAATATTAGTAAGAAAATGAGTTGTCTCATTATATAATGAATAAATCAATGACAAACATCAATAACAAGCTGTTTCACTATCATTGATAAATTGGTGGCAAACATCAATAACAAAACAAGCTTCTTCGTTAAGCAACTAGTGGAAATTTGCATGTCTTACAATTATGGCCACGACGATGGCATCGACTGCACCTTGAGCTGCATTACTGATCCTTTATAGGTTGATAACAGTGTATTGAAAAAATAATAGTCTGATATAAAAGCATATATATATATACATATATATATCTAAATTTATCCCATGAATAACATCATAAGCATGAGCACATAGAATCTCCACTAAATCCCAAACACGAAAACTACACAATTTAGAGGCCAAATTTACCACAAAATGATTGTCTCCATCAACTACTTTATATTTTTATTGTCAATAGGTTCAACCTGAAAAACAAAATAATCAACTAGGTGAACTAATGGCATGTCACTAAAAACTAAAATATATATGAAAATGTAAGTGATACTATCCCTGATGAAATGTTTTTAAGCTATCAATGAAAATAAAAACTACTAGTGATTTCAAGCTATCAGTGATTGCTTCCATCACTGATAACATGTTATTAATGATAAAAGCTATCACTGATAACATGTTATCGACGACAAAAGCTATCACTGATAAATTGAAATTAGTGATATCTTCTACTGGTTAATTTTGTACCTTGAAGCTTCTTGACTGACTGTGTTGCTCTCGCACCTCAGACTTTGCTCAACTAGTCAAAATGGTCTTCATGGATAAAGCTTATTGACCTTTTCCATAAAACCAATTTTGAAGTATTTCTCTAATGAATCAAGTAACGATGCAATAGGGAACTCCTTAAGCTCTTTCAAAATATTATTCAAGCACTCTGAAATATTTGTAGTCATCGTATTATACCTTTTTCTCCTAGAATGTGCACGTGCACACTTCTCAAAACCAACTTTATTGAGATATTCCCGAATAGTAGGATATATCGATTCCACCATTTCATATAAAACTCAAACTTATCGCTTGTATAAGCTTTTGCACAACTATAATATATGTCATCAATTAAATAATCCTTAGAAGTTGATTTCATATTTTGCGAAAGGTGTCATAGACATACACAATACTCAACAATTGGAAAAACATTCATAACATCTTTTGGAATGCTAAAATGTCAATCAGAAATAATGACTAATCCTTTTCGTCAAAAAAAATTCTTTAGATTCTCAAAAAACCATCTCCATCATGCATCATTTTCAGAGTAAAAAATACTAAAAGCAAATGGAAAAATCTAATTGTTACCATCAATTGTTGAAGCCGTCAAAAGAGTCCCAACATATTTACATTTCAAGAACGTGTCATCAACCGATATATTAGGTCTACAATGCTTCCAGCCCTCAATCGACGCTCCAATAGCCATATAACAACACTTAAAATACCCATTTATGTCACTTCATAGGCAGTGAATGTACATAAAATAAGATAAACATGAAAATAAAGTAGTAAGCCAGATTACAAAAGGTATATAATTGATTGATGCCTATCAGTGATAGCTTCTATAACTGGTTGGAGTCTATCACCAATAACTTCCATCATTTTCATGTTATCAGTGATGGAAGCTATTAGTGATAGACTCCTACCAGCGATAGAAGCTATCACTGATAGACCATACAACCCTTTAACAAGTTGGAAACAAAAAAATAAACCTGGATTCCTTTCTTCTAACTTTATAAAAAAAACATTGGAATCAAAGCATATGATTCACATGCATCGCCTTTCAAAGACTTCATTATTTACTCTTTTGCTGTCCATGCTTTATAGTAGCTAATATTTACTCCAAATTCTTTACGAACTTTATTTACAATATCACTAGAAGTTGAGGTATGAAAAGAACTAAATCTAAAATCATTTTTCAAACATTCAGCTACTAAGGACGAGGAAGCTTGTCTATGAGAAGTTTGAATACTTTTTATAGAAAAATCATGAATATCAATAAACTTCCTAAGCATCCACAAAACAATGCACTTGTAACGAGATTCCCTCACATACCATTGACAACCATCTTGAACACATCAAAACAAAATTGCTCTTGAATTTGACTTTACAGTCTTAAATTCAAAATTTTTCTTGACTGCTATCAAGTAAAAACAATTTGATAAAATCTCTTTACTAGCAAACACATCCTTTTCTTTCAAATCACGAGCAATACGTATATCCATAATCACTTTGAAATCATCATTATCAATCATAGGCATAAAAGAAGGAACAACAGACAAATAATTCTCGGCTCCACTAAAAGCTCCACTAGAAACAACATTAGAAGCTCCAAACATGAACTAGTGACATGAGCAACAAAAGGATGTCTTGTACTGTGTTCCTTAACTAAAGCCAAAAACAAAGCTACATCCTTATCTTAACGAATTTGAACTACATTTTGAATTTCATTCATAACAAAATCTAATAAAGTTGAAAGTTCTATAAAAGGAGTACATGCATCCAAACAAATCTCCTTCACTATTAAACCCACAAATGCATCCAAACAAATCACCTTCACTATTAAATCCACAAAATCTTCAAAAACCATTATATCATCTACTAAACTCCAGTAGATTTTTAATTCACATAACAGTGTTTTTCATTTCATATTCCACTATGAATAATAATTATTGGAATACCAAGTTTTAAAATTCTTGCGAAAGTAAAACAAAAACTCTTGAATAACAATATCAATAGGTTCCAATATCTATCAAAAGCAAATATAAACCTATCACTATCACTGATAGCAGTCACATATATTCTATCAGTTATAGTTACTATCAATGATAGCCAACTGATATCTTCCGATTGATGAAAGTAGCTTCTAAACCCTAGGTTAATACAGTGAAAATTACAAAAAATCATTAATGATAAACAAAAAGACAAGGTAGCCATAATATCAAACCTGGAAATACCAAACAACAAAATAGATATATTTCTAGAAATATTATATAATTTAAAAAATATATCAAAGAAAAGATTCAAGAATGCAAACCTCGAAATAATTAAAGAAAAGAGTGAAGAATGCAAGCCCTAACTTAACTAATCGATCAAAACTCAAAATATCAAAAAAAAAAAAAAAAAAAAAAACTGAACAATGCAATTAAGAAAGCAAAATTGAATGAAAGCACAACAAACTCCCTTCACAATCCATTTTGTTCGAGCTGAAGAAATCATTAGGTTATTGAGAAAAGGAGAAAGAAAAGAGTAAATGGGCTGAAGAAATCGAAAAACAAAATCGAAGAAAAAAAATACTCGAAGAAAAATAACTCACAATCGAAGATGCAATAGGAAAAAGGCAAATGAATTCACGAATTAGAATTGGTCATAGTATCATAGAGAGATTGAATCGGAGAGCTTCACGATTTTGAATTCGTCAATCATTTGCACACCTGAACCGAAGACACGAGAATGAAAATAGAAATGTAAAAAAAGGAAAGTTAATAAAGAGAAAGATAGGGTAAATTTGGAATTTAAAAAGCCAATACCTTGAGCGGTCAATATTTTCTATATTAGCAAATATTTCAAACGTGGAATATAGGATAAGGTTTTTTTTTTTTTTTCATTTGTATTATTTGATACAAATTTCCACCCTATAAAGCTCACACTCCATTTGGGCCCATCTCTTTAAAGTTCTCCTTCATGGACCCAAATGGATGTCCCAAAAGTTGTAGAGAAATGGTATAAAATGGCCAAAACAAGAATATTTGAATAAATGACCGGTTTTTAAATTTTCTGATTTATGGCTATTACATTGTGTGCAGGGGTCATTCCTATACTTAATTTCCCTCTTTTACCCCTCAAAGGTGGCTCTAATTTCTCCACAAATTTAGGTGGTTTTCTAGTAGATTTTACAGGGATTTGATTCTTATCTTTTGTTTTTAAATATGAGGGTGGCTTAAATACAAATTAAAATTTATTTTTTTTTGGGGGAAAAAAAAATCTTCTACCTTTCTCTAACATCAATAAATTATTATCAATTCTATCATTGTTCATGATAAAGATTTGTTCTACAATCATTTTATGGAAGTGACATTGTTTGATCATTTGATCATTGAATTGACATTCTCAAAATATATTCGAATTTAAGATATGTAATGTATTTTTTATTAGGGTTTACATATTGGTTTGAAGTGTTTTTGCATACTAATTCGAGAGATTTTTAAATTTTTGATGAGTGGAATGAAAGATGAATTGAAACTTTGAACAGAATTGGTATTTCTATGAAAGAGTTGTAGTAGGGTAGACAACATGAGAGGTTGTGAAGGAGAAATGGTGGTTTTGGTGGTGGTAAATCTATCATGTGGAGTAGGCACCATGAGAAGTTGAGAATAAGTTATTTAGATTTTGGTCTAGACTTTAGGTATTTAATATAGAGTATTTATGAGGTTCAATTGATGATTGATTTATACATAGTATTTACTTTTGCATGATTTTAATAATTTAGCCATTATAAGGTATATGTGTGAAGTCTGATACATAATTTAACTATAACAATGTGTGATGAATAATTTAGTTATTGCAAGGTATGGGCGTAGAGTTTAAGTTATTTTTAATATAAAAGGTGTGACAAAATATGAAAAGATTCTAGATATTACGAGGTATTTGCATGTTACGTACCAATCAAGATTTCAGTTACTTTAAATACGTGTGACAACATATGACGAAATTTTAACTGTTTATAAGTAGAATGTATTTGTGGGACTCATCAGACTTAGTTTGATAGTTGTTTTGAATACGATGTATTTGTTTATTTCATGTCTAAATTTTCAATTTTCAATTATAATTTTTGTTAATTAACTAATTTATTGATGAAAAGTAACCAGCATAACTTTTATAGTTTTCAACCATTATTTTAAATTATGTTTTTCGGATTTTTGTAGCTCTAAATTATTTTCGTTATGATATTATTTTTTATAATTAAAGTTAGTTTTAATATGCTATTTTATTTAATTTTATTTAATTATTTACTTCATAATAAATGTATATTCAAATTTTAAATTGATGAGATTTTGGGTGATTGAGTTCCTTAGATTCTGTTTTAGGTAGCTAGATTTTTCTTTAAAATATACCATAATCTTAGGAATTTGGTAGTAGGGATATTTTGTCTATTATTAAATTTTAAATAGTATTAGAATTAGTCGTTTGGCCATTTTCAAAAAAAAAAAAACTTATTTGACCATTTTTCTAAAACACGATTTTATTTCGATCATTTGTCCAATCGTCAAGTTGTACCCCATGTTCAAGTAATTTCCCATGTCTTTTGTAAATGAAAAAAAGTTCAATGGATTAGCTATGGAATTAAATGAAAAAACAATAAAGCTAAGTGCTCTATTCTTTATAATGCTCAATCTCTAGGAATCAGCTAATAGGCCAACAGTTTGTAGGTCAATACGAACAGTCGCTTTTATCTAATTGGGGGGAGCAGTGGGGTAGTCTATAGGATCAGTGTATGCCTGGCTTTGGAATGCCATGGAGAATCCAAACCTCTCGTTGGCCAAACCCTTAATAGTTTAATAAAATTTCATTCTGTAGTCCTAACCTCTCGAAAGTCCATTCTTTTCGCAACTCCATCCCATGCCTTTTCTAAGACTGTTGCATGATAATATCCCAGTTTATTTCACTCGATGATTTAGCACTACTACCAACTTCTTTCTTTCCCTCACGGCAACAATCCCACAGTACGATTCAGTAGGTAACCACAGTTTCAAATGGACTAGCTATGTCATTCTATTTCTCTTAATAAAGATCAACATAAATGTATAGTTGGGAATGTGATTTATGTCCCACATCGATTAAATAAGGGGATGATCATGGGTTTATTAAGAAGAACGGAGAGCTTTTGCATGAAATCAAAAGCAAATCCACAAGGCTTATGCCTAAAGTGGACAATAATTGAGATATCTAGCCCACGTTGGAGAAATCAGTGAACTCTCATTTCCCGTTCTCGTTGAATGAATTTGAAAAGTGACGGTATATATATCGAAAGTCGTGTCTCTTAAGCTTCTCACTTTCAACTCACTATTATCCTCAGATGGTTCTCCTGTAGTCGTTTCTCTGAACTTGAGAGGTTAAATCTTTGTTTATCATTTTCGTATTCTTATTTCATTGTTTTGCATGTGCTACTTTGGATTAGGGTTTCTATGCATTCAGTGCTTTCATTTGGTTAGTTGTTATGGTTAGGGTTTAGGTTTAGGAGTTCAACTGTGGGGATGTTATCTGATAGATATAGGTATTTTAGGGAGAGGATATTGAGAACTGAGAATGCGAAATCGAGCATGAGAATCGTTTGAGAGAAATGTTAGAGAAAATTGAGCAACAGAATCGAGCAGGAGAATCATTTGAGAGAATCGAGCAGGAGAATTGTTTGAGAGAATCGAGCAGGAGAATCGTTTGAGAGAATCGAGCAGAAGAATCATCTGAGAGAACCAAGCACTAAGATCGACTATAGGGATTGATACCAAGTAAGAGAATCGAGCACTAGGATCGAGCATGGGGACCGAAACTGAGTAAGAGAATCGAGAAAATTACATTGAGCTTTCTCTTAGCTAGCTATGTTAATTTTATTTTCCTATTATCTAAATTTGTTGTTTACTTGTAATATTTGATGGCTAGGTTTAAGATTGAAGTTGAAGACCAATTTTTCGGCCAAGCTACAAGCTTATCATCTCATATTGGAGTTGTCAACCAAACAATCAAAGAGAAGCTTACTGATATGCAGCTTCACTTGTTTAGGAGGCAATATTTGGAAGGTTCGTGGATATGGATATAGTCTTCAACAACCTGCTAGTCCACCATATTCTATTGAGGGAGGTGGATGAGAATAGGGGTGATGAGTCCATGAGTTTTAAATTGAATGGACACGTTGTTAATTTTTCGAAGGATGAATTTCTATTGGTTACAGGATTGTGGTGATCACTTGTGTAAGTTTAGGAGAATGATGAAGTGGCAGAGTAATTGTGGATAAAGTACTTCTGCAATCTACAAGCAAGGAGATCCATCTGACTACTTTGAAAAGCTCTATACGGCGATACAGTTTGTAAACAACCTAGATGCGGGGAAGGTCAGCCTTGTATATATGTTTGAGATGGGTTTTTCAGGAAAGGAAAATAAGAAGGGTGGCATTAAAAGTCCTTGCTCGATAGGGTGCAAAACTAGAAATACTTCAACAGTCGGGGTTGGAGGACGATTTTATGGGAGAGGACCATTGGTGGCCTTCAGAGAGCCTTGAGGGACAAGGCTAGTGCATACAAGCATAAGGCACTGTTGAATAAGAATTATATGTTCAAGTATAATATTCATGTCTTTCCTCACACGTTCCAGGTAACTAAAAAGCTTATGTTACATACATGATCTATAACATTGTGTTGACTTATAATAATAAGTAAAATTCTCTATTAGGTGTGGGCATACGAGACAATATCCACAATAGCTGGGACAGTTGCAATTCAGCTCAGCGATAGTGTTGTGCCCAACTCCTACATTGGGCGTGTTCATACTCATTGCCGAACAGAAAGATGTATTCAATTCTTCTATTAGGAGTAACCAACAACTCTTCTAATAACTATCTATTTTATTATTATATTGTATTACTTTGCTCAATAAGTTAGTGCATAATGCAGACAATTATCACCATAATTCTTCACATATCCGATGATGAGATACGATATAGAGATACATGAGTGGAGGACAGGGTTATGTATGTGGAGCTTTCAGAAGAGGAAAGAATGTCGCTCGAGTCAGATTCAAGCCTTCCCAATCCTGATCATATGGATGATGAGGATCAGAATCATTTGGATGGTGATACTATTGAGCAAGATACACATAATCTGGATGTGTTAGAGACAGAAGAACCTCATTCGATCGATGTCGAGGATCATGAGTTAGACCCCAGTTCATTAATGAGAAGAATAATGATACAATCTATTGAGCATTATGAGGTAGACCCCAACCTATCACTAGAAGAACGAGTTGCTAGAATCGAGACTACCTCGGAGGAGATGAAGTCCGACATACGCGATGTGGAATTGCATTTACAAACCCTTGTTCATCTTCTACGATCATTCTGTCAGGTATGTATACAATATTTTTCATCAACTGATTAACCTACTGGGTTATGTTGTTCAATTATTTCAATTAACTGATTAACACAAATTTTGTGTAGGATCGATCCTTCACTATCACCACCACCACTACCACTACCCCTACCTCCACCATAGACCCCAACACCTGTCTCTTATACACATCTAGATGTGTATAAGAGACAGCCACTACCCCTACCTCCACCATAGACCCCAACACCACCACCACCACTACCCATACCCTCACCATTAACCCCGACACCACCACCACTATCACTACCCCTAGCCCCATCATGGACCCCGACACCACTACCACCACTACCCATACCCTGCCATTAACCTCGACATCACCACCACTACTACCCATACCCCCGACCCTAACACCACTACCACCACTACCCCTACCTCGCTATTGACCTCAACACAACCACCACCGCCATTATCCCTACCCCCACCAATGACCTCAACACCACCACTACCACTACCACCATCGAGCTCGACACCACTACCGTCATCGAGCCCGACACCACTACCATTACAACCGCCATCGACCCCATCGTTACCACTGCTATCGACCCTGAAACCACCATTGACCTAACATCACCACAACTTCCATAGAGCTAACTCCTATCTCCATCATCGACCCGAAGGTGGAGATGCTTCCGAGCACTTCTACGAAGACAAAGCTGATAATAAAATGAACTAACAATAAAGGACACAGGTGCACAGAGAGAGAGAGAAAATAAACCATATACCCCTCTCGCAGATGTCAAAAAGCTGCAATTGACGAGAAAAGAATCCAAATCACGTCCACAGGTAGACAGAATGTTGTACGATCTGAAACATCCAACACCAGAGGATGTGTTCAAGTCTTTTATGGATTTACTTGTTGTTGACAATGCTAAGTTGCATGTACTAGGGAGATGGCCCTTGTTCCAGACGATTTGTAGTGCTCGACAAGTGTTTCTTGAACTAATCACAGATAATGAGTGGGTCGAATGAAACATGAGTAATATATATTCCATATACCTAATTTTTTTAAATTATTGTACTAAAAAATGTCATTTGGGATTGCAGATACTCGAGACCATACTACAGTTTCTGTACAGGAAGTTCAGATCGCGATCAGAGATATGTATACATAGATTCACCATTTTTCCATCTGCATACACCGTACGTATAATCTAACTATCACACGATGTGTTTGTATATGAATACTATTTTTATAACATTTTATCATGCATACAGGATCACCTAAACTTTTACACCAGTGATAGTTTGTACAAAGCTATATTTAAGAAGAGTTCGGTGGGAGCAGCTGAGGTATGAGCACATGGGGGAGTCGTTGATGGACATGGTGTTAGGTAAAACTGAAGGATCACTTGCATGGCCAGATGCCAAATTTGTATACATGACGTCCAATTTTTGCGAACACAGGCTACTAGTGGTGATAGACGTGAACATCGGATAGATAATACTGTACGACTCACTACCATTATACATATCACAGGTCGATCTTCAACTTGTCCTTACGCCAATGACCCACACATTTCCATCCCTGTGTAATTATTGCGAGCTTTTTAAAAAGAAACCTAGTTTACGACCTAGTCCATGGATGATGTATCAAGCAAACACTAGACACATCTAAGGAAAAGGTATGTCATCTTCTGTCTGAATTTCTTTAGGTATTTATTCACGAGGACCTCGACCAAAGACTCACTTGTACAATTGAAGATTGCAAACTTTCGACTCCAATATGGATGACAGTTGTGGGCTGATAGATTCTTTTTTTAGTCCCTTGTATAATGTAATGTGATGTCCCTTGAATAATTTATCTCTCTTATCCTACCATACACATATAATCACATGTAATATAATTATCACAATATTATCTATTTGAAATCAAATATTAATGTTTTTGTCATTTTGAAGAAAAAGATAAAACAGAAGGAAAATAACCTTTAAGAATATAATATCCAAATTTTGCATTTAAAAAGAGTCGATGCAACTTATTGATTTGCAAAAAAAAGTCCATGATCGGGATCGAGTGTCACAATTTAGAATCGGGAACGAGCGCAATCATCTAGGATCGGGAATGTGTAAGATCATCGAGGATCGGGAACGAGCACAATTTTCTTGAATTGGGAATAAGAAACACCATCAAGGATCATGAACGAGTACCTCCATCAAGGACAAGGGACAAGTAACTCCATCGAGGAACAAAAACGAGAAACATTGGAGAGGGATTGAGAATATTATAAAAGAAAAATAATTCGCATAACTCACATATTTTATTTTTTTTCCCCTAAGTAAATAAATAATTCATTGAGTATTAGCATGTTTGTTACTACATTCCGATTCATGATAATTAATGGTTTATTACAAGTTTTTCGGTTATGCCTCATGCCACACCCGACGGCGCCAACCCTAACAACCCTTTTTTGTGGAAGAATCTTAATCTCTAAATAGTATGTTGGTTTCTTCCATTCAGACACATGGCCAAGCGAAGTTATTGATTCTAAGTATGTATGTGTAAGAGACTCAACACTATAAAGTCGGCTACAAAGAGTGAATGGGTTGATGTTTCGCTCTCTAACTGCAGTAATAGCATGCAAACATGGAATTTTTAGAAATCAAAATGTTTGCAGCTACATTCCAATGTGTTGAGACCAACAAGACCATCCAACCTACTGTCCTTCACATGGAACTGATAACAATCATATGGATTGACCTTGTATCGTCTCGCTTTTTCACACTCAAGTGACATTATCTTCTCCACATAATTTGAGTGTGTCGATGTACTAGCCGAGCAGTGGTTTCATCAATCATAAAACCCATCTTGGATAAATCCCCTAATGAATTCAAGCAAAGAAACAATCAGCAACTTCCTTCCTTCGACAGTAAACATTCGGCGGCATTGCTAGTCATGTTATCGAATCGACTCCCACATTGATAACACTGACTCCATCATTCAATGCCAACTTTTTCCAAATATCGTCCAGGCCTACCATCTTTGTAGTCCATTATTTGGTCACAATATCTTTTGAGGTCAAACTCACAGAAGGCTCTAGCCGCTTTATCAAATAAATTACACACCGCTGCATCTTTGAAATTCATCTTGACATTCCTCTTGAGATGCAAAGTACAAAATTCGTGAAATGTTTTTAGGAATACAACATCAACAGCAAGGTTATAGTAGGGTGATGATCTAAAACGAATACCAAATCAGGACAATCTCCAATTGCAATTTTCAAGTTTGTCATAAACCACTTCCACGACTAGTTAGTCTCATTATCTACAACTGCATAAGTATTTGGATCGAAAATCGATATCGTTAATAAGACTCCAAACCAAAACAAAAATATTTTGTAAATCACCGAAACATACTTTTTATACCAACAAGGAATATTTTGTAATATTTTGTAAATCATAAACTAATTTTGTAAATCAGGAATTAATCTTATCATAGGCTAAATTCAACTATGAAAAGCAGTAAAAACTGGATTTTGGTTTAAGAAATGGAAAACATGAAAGAAATTAAATCACAAAGAATAAATGTAAACTAGGATTAGTCTATCGAGTTTCTAGAGCCATTCAATGCAATTTCTATCCTCGGCTTTTGTAACTTAAACATGCAATTGATTCATGTATGCATAACAACTCGCTCGATGCGATCTAACTAGCCTCTACAAAGGCAGACGACTAGCAAATATCGAAACTAGGGAGCGTCCTAAGCATCAATCAAGGTCGAAAAGACCATACCCCAATCTACATGTTTCTAAATCCTATTGGGTTCGATAGTGTCCATATAGAACTAAAAAACACATACATTATGTTCAAGGATTCTATTGTGTCGATTAATTGTCAAGAAAGTCATATTCCATTAACCAAATTATCTTCAAAACTAGCAATTCATGCATCCCAGGACTAGCCATCAAATGCATAATTAACTAATGCTACTTGGTTGATTTTAGCTAGACATTCAGGTAAGAACGTGATGTAACTAAAAGTCGATTAGCCATGCACCATTGTGCATGAACAGTCAACCTCACAATCATCCTTTTAGAAATTGTAATGGATTTGAAGAAGACACAAATTCAGCATGCAATTTATTTAAGAACGCAGAAAACTCAAGAAATTAGGAAAGAATTAAAGCTCCAAAAACTAGATAGAAAATCATTACCTTGAGCAATCCATAAACAAATCGAAGAGGAAGATCCAACACATCGTTTACAATCAAAAGAAAATAGAAATCTAACCTAAAGGCACAAAATAGATAAAGGAAGAGAAAAAACTAGCAGCCACTCCTCGGCCTCCATTAGATTTTACATCCCCCTTTCACCTAAAATCGAAGAGAGTATATATAAAAATGAGTCAGAGCATTGCAATGCTGAGGACAGCATTGCAATGCTGTTACGCGAATGGCCTCGAGCGTTGAGTTAGAGGCACAACACTACTGTGATGCTTGGTTGTGCGAGAGGCGTGCGCGCAGATGCTGGGAATTCCATCAAAACTCATAACATTGCAACATTAGGAACAGCGTTGCAACGCTAGCCCGTATCCGTAGCTACTTCCTTTCAACGTTGGGCTAGCGTTCAGTTAAGTAATTGATGAGCATTGCAATGCTCATCTCAGGGGCAGTTTGGTCATTTGTTCTCCTTTGAAGCTCAGATGCTCAATTTGCCTCCAAATTGCTTTGAATTAACCCCGTTTGGCTCCAAATGGCCAATTCCACCTCTTGATTTGCTTGGCACCTACAAAATAGGATATTTAACATGTAAAATCTACTAACGAGCTTAAATTAAGCTAGGAATTATAGCTCTTTTTTAGAGCTATCAAACACCCCCCAACTTAATTCTTGCTCGTCTCGAGCAAGGTAGAAACACACATGCAAACAAAAAATTATTCAAAAATATTAGGCTTGCTCCAAAATTATGCTTAGTTACTACTCTAGTCTTGACAGTAAAAAAGGATGAAATCTGCAATCAATAATGAAATTCAATTACAATCAATCAATAAAGCACATTTTTAAGAATGATTCTAAATCTATTCATGCATGAGTGAGCCTAAAGTCTTGTTAGTTAAGCTTGCACGACCCGAAAAGTTTTTATAAGGTCCTCAATCTGTTTTCTCCCTACTCTGGCTCGATTATCAACCTCGAACATACCAAACTTGTAAACAAAAGGTAACACTAAGACAAGGGTGTCTAAACTCAAGCACACAAATTTTAAAAGGTATTTCTTTTACCTAGAAGGCTAGCTTTCACACTTAACTTCAGGAACCTAACCACTCTTTTCTCGTAGGGCCCTAACTAGACACACTGAGGTAGCTCTTTTCACCTCTATCCATGCACACACACATTACTTTTTTGTAGGCAAGCTAGCTTTTGCCTCATTTTTTATGTTTTTTTTTTTCTTTTATTTTTCCAAGCAACTAATTTTCTTTTCATATCTATATTATTTTTATTCACACTAGGCTCTTTTTTATCCACTTTGTCTAGTTTTGCTCTAAAACAAGTAAGGTTACTCCTAAGTCAAATGTGACCTTTCGAGGTGACAATAGAAATACAAACCTGATAATACAATTCTAAGCATGAAAGACTTTAATTTTGCAAAAACAATGACTTAAAGATGCATGAGAGATGAGAAAAAATTTTCAAATTGGGCTAAGTTAAAATGATACATTGTCCTTAATGTATCCCTAAATAAAGCTCTAAAATAAAAAGGTACAAGAGAACATAAAACGTCCCCTAAAACCTTTCTTGTGCACAGGGTAATGGTTGGGTTACCGCTCTCTTCAATTTGGCCTTCTTTCTTTTTAGGACCAAGGAGAGAAACCTTAAAAAAAAAAAAAAAAAAAAAAAAAAAAAAAAAAAAAAAATAAAAGAAAGCAAGTAAAATTTTACACATGGTTGAAAGAAAAGACTCAACAACTAACTCTAGATAAAGACTTTGACTCAACTGACTCGCAAGGAAAAAATGAGCAATATTAAAAAAATGTAAGAAATGTCAGGCGAAAGAACAGATCGAGGCTTGAAAGTTTCTAACTCTTTTACCTGAGACCCTTCGAGATGAAGCACGGGCTCACACTTTACCTCACTGATTTGTTCCTGGCATGGCGTGCGATAGACATCATCATCACTATCGAAAGGGTAAAATTCCTCCACGAAATCAACCTCAGTAGTATAAACGTTGTGAAGCTCTAGACAATTCACTGGAGCTATTAGAAAGTTCCCTGACCAAATCTTCTAAAGACATACCTGAATTGGCAGAAGAAACATATATAGATTTCAACCTTGGGTTAGGCATCTCAAAAGGGAATAGTAATCGCGCTCAGGACCATGCAAAACCTGTAATTTCCTAATAACCAAATCTTGAATAAGAGATGTTAGTTGTGAAACTTGATTTTTTAGCTCATTAAATTCTCTTACCTCTTGTTCTCTTCATTCAGCTTCTTGCTTCGCATGAAGCATATAGTAGATGTTCAAATCGTCTGACATGAGAAAACAAGTAGACATAAAAGAAAGAAAAATATTTTGGGGATTTTTAAAGTTTACAAGTCAAATCCAACTAAAAGAGATTAATTGATTTTCCTTCTCGACAACGGCGTCATTTGTTCGGATGAAAATCGATGTTGTTAATTCGACTCCAAATTGAAACAAAAATATTTTCTGTAAATCACCAATACTTCTTATACTAACAAGTAGCATAAGTGGCAAGTATAGGGTCGAACCATAGGGAAGTCAAGAATTATTCTTCTCTTAGGCTAAATTCAACTATGAAAAGCAGTAAAAAATGGGTTTTGGTTTTGAAAAGAAATGGAAAACATGCAAGAATTTGAATTGCCAAGGATAAATGTAAACTAGGATTAATATATCTAATTTCTAGAGCCATTCAATGCAATTTCTATCCTCGACTTCTGTAACTTAAACATGCAACTGATTCATGGTGCACAACAACACACTCGATGCGATCTAACTAGCCTCTACAAAGGTGGACGACTAGCAAAATCGAACCTAAAGAGTGTCCTAGGCATCAATTAAGGTCAGAAAGATCATACCTCAACTAATCTACATGTTTCTAAATCCTATTGGGTTTGATAGTTTCCATATAGAATTAAAAAGCACATGCATTATGATCAAGGATTCTATTGTGTCGATTAATTGTCAAGAAAGTCATATTTAAAAGAGACTTGATTTCAGTTTCATGCTTGTTAGAACACTCTTTTAATGTACCTTTTATTTGGAATAAAGTGTTTGTCTCAAAAAATAGTATTGATATTTGTTCTACAACAAACGAAAGTAAAATATATGTACTAAGGTCGTTAGTATCTAAAATGTTCCATAATATCGAAATGTTCAAAACTACAACCACTAAAACTAAGAAAATAAAATTTTCTCCTAAAGATAATGCTCATCTTTGGAATCTAAAACTAGGTCACGTTGATCTCAGTAAGATTGAGAGGTTGGTTAAGAATAGAATTCTAAACGAGCTAAAAGAAAATTTTTTTACTTGTATGTGAATTTTGTTTAAAAGGAAAAATGAAAAAACGACCTTTTATTGGAAAAGGTTATAGACCCAAAGAACCCTTGGAGCTTATACATTCATATCTCTGTGGTCCAATGAGTGTAATAGCTATTTTTTCACTTTTACCAATGATTATTCAAGATATAGGTATGTTTATTTAATGCAACATAAGTCTAACACACTTGAAAGTTCAAGGAGTATAAGGCTGAAGTTGAAAATTTATTAGGTAAAAAGATTAAAGCACTTCGATCAGATCTAGGTAAAAAGTACATGGATATTGAATTCCAAAACTATATGATAGAACATGGAATCACATCTCAACTATCAACACCTAATACATCTTAACAAAACAGTGTATCAGAAAGGAGAAATAGAACCCTGTTGGACATGGTTCGCTCTATGATGAGTTATGCTTTTCTACCTATCTCGTTCTGGGGTTATGCAGTGGAGACTGCAGCTTATCTTTAAACTAGGCCATCAAAGAGTGTTACTGAAACACCTTTTGAATTATGGAGAGATCATAAAAGTAGTTTACGACATCTCAGGATTTGGAGATATCCAGCACATATGCATGTGGCAAATCTAAAGAAATTGGAATCACGTTCAAGATTATGCCTATTTGTAGGTTATTCTAAAGAAACGATAGGTGGTATGTTCTTCGATCCAAAAGAAAACAAAGTATTTGTATCAACAAATCTACTTTCCTAGAAGAAAACCATATTAGAGAATATAAGCCAAGGAGCCAAATCGTATTAAATGAAAATTTCAGAGAAACTACTGAAACTTTAACAAGAGTTGTTGAAGAGACGAGCACTTCAACAAAAGTTGTTGATATTGCTTCATCTAGCCAAACACATCCTTCTCAAGTATTGAGAGAGCCTCAACATAGTGGGAGGATTGTAACCCAACCTATTTTCTATTTGGGTTTAACATAAACTCAAACCATCATATTAGATAATAAGATCGATGATTCATCGTCTTATAAGAAGACAATGTTTGATGTTGACAAAGATGAATGAATCAAAGCCATGGATCAAGAAATGGAGTCTATACACTCAAATTCTATCTGGGAACTTATATATCAACCTGATGGAGTTAAATCCATACGTTGCAAATAGATCTACAAGAGGAAACTAGGTGTAAATGGAAAGGTACAAACCTTTAAGGCTAGACTAGTAGCAAAGGGTTATACCTAGGTTGAAGGAATGGACTATGAAGAAATTTTCTCATCTGTTGCTATGATTAAATCTATCCAGATTCTTTTATCTATTGCCACATATTATGACTATAAGATATGGTAAATAGATGTCAAGATTGCTTTTTTGAATGGTAAGCTTAATGAAACAATCTACATGACCCAACCAGAGGGATTCGTTGAACAAGGTCAATAGCAAAAGATGTGCAAGCTTAATCGGTTCATTTTTGGATTGAAACAAGCATCGTGATCTTGGAATATAAGGTTTGATGCTGCAATCAAATCTTATGGCTTTGTTCAAAATGTTGATGAGCCTTGTGTTTACAAGAAGATCATCAATAGTTCAGTAGCTTTTCTTGTATTGAATGTGGATGATATCCTACTCATTAGAAATGATGTAGGTTATCTAACTACCATTAAAGATTGGCTAGTTGCTCAATTTCAAAAGAAAGATTTTGGTGAAGCAAAATTTGTTCTACGGATCCAAATTATAAGGGATCGAAAAAACAAATCACTAACCTTGTCTCAGACATCCTTTATTTACAAAGTGCTTGTTAGATATTCGATGCAAAATTCCAAGAACAATTTGTTATCTTTCAGGCATGGAATTATCTTTGTCTAAGGAATAGTGTCCTAAGGTACCTCAATGAGACAAATTCCCTAAGCATCTGCAATGGGTAGACTTATATATTCCATGTTGTATAGTAGACCCAACATCTGCCATGTAGTGGGACTAGTTAGTAAATATCAATCCAATCCAGGATTTGATCACTGAACAGTAGTTAAAGTTATTCTCAAGTATCTTAGAAGAACGAGAAACTATATGCTTGTATATGGTGCTAAGGATTTGATCCTTATAGGATACACTGATTTTGATTTTCAGATTGCTAAGGATTAAAGGAAATCCACATCAGGATTAGTGTTCACTCTGAATGGAGGAGCTATAGTATGGCGCAGCATTAAGCAAGGTTGTATTGTGGATTCCACCATGGAGGTTGAGTATATAGTTGCTTGTGAAGCTGCTAAGGAAGTCATCTAGCTTAGAAACTTTCTCACAGATTTGGAAGTTTTTCCAAATATGTCCTTGCCCATCACACTTTATTGTAACAGTGGTGTTGTGGCAAACTCCAAGGAGCCTCGTAGCCACAAACATGGAAAGCATATAGAGCGCAAGTATCATCTTATTAGAGAGATTATGCAACGAGAAGATATGATCATCATAAAGATTGCCTCAGAGCATAATATTGCTATCTATTTACAAAGGCTCTCATGGCTAAAGCTTTTTAGGGTCACCTAGAAGGTCTAGGTCTACGAGATATGAGTCACCTAAGCTAGGTTAAGTGGGAGATCTTATTGGATATATTGTATACCCTAGTTTATTGTATTGTATATTGATACTTTACCTTATATTGTACATTGATACTTTACTTTTACACTCATCTTTTATTGTATTTTGATACATTTCACTAGTTTTGGACAAGTGGGAGATTGTTGGGATTGATGTCCTAAACCTAGTGTATCTCGTGGTTTGTAATTTTGTTAACACAAATTATTTATCTAATAAAATCAGAGGTATTTTATTTGACATTTAGACAGTATTGATTCAATCCAATAAACTAAGATCCAATATTATATGATTTCACTTGAATGGTATGTGGTTGACATACAAGTGGTTTATGTTCAAGTAATAACCTAAAAGGTCTACAGTAAATGGATAAAGGTTGGGTGCCTTATCCTGGTAACACTGCGGATACGGCCGACTTTGTAATTATTACATGAGATGGAAGTGTTACAAAAAAATATGAACCATATTATTCATGTAAAGACATGTGAGTTGGGATATCCTATATAAAGAAGTTTATACATAGACCAGACCATGAAATAATTAGTTTCTCTTTATAACACCATTACTTGAAGAAACTAATATTTCACTAGGATGACCAGAAGAGACTTGACCTTAATCCTAAGTGAGTTGTGAACTCTTATTTATGACAAAAATCCTTTGATCTATAAGGGTGAGAATGGTCATGATAGCTGACTCAATAAGCTTACCATTTTGGGGATTTGTCTGATTAGGGAGCTGGGAACACAACTACACAAGATAGAATTCACTCCTTCCCATTGCTTGGGAAAGTAGATAAATTGCTCCCTTAATAGATGGTTCCGGGTCTTGAATAATAAGGCCTCAACCTCTCCTAGCCCAAGAGATGTTAGTTTATAGTTGGACTATAAATTGTTTGTTCATTTGATGAATCAGTGGTACTTAAGAAGTTAGATATAACTGCAAGGGTAAAACAGTATTTTGATCTAGTTGTAGTTATGAGCATTTGTGAAGGGTCATCGCTCTGTTAATTGGTTATATCCATGGACACAGAAATATATCTACAATGCGAAGAGTGCAGCTATCGGTCTTTCATAAAGTGATTGGTAGCTAATGAATATTGATTAATTGGATTAAAGGAGTTTAATCAATTAATCTCATATCATTCGAGCTTCAAATCTGTAGGTTCAGGAGGTCCCCTTGTTAGCTCACTAAATAGTAGGAACGGGGAGTGTTTTAAATTTCAAATCAAATGAGGGAATTTTATATTAATGAGATTAATATATAATGGTTAATTATAGATATGATCTATAATCCAAATCATGTAAAAGAGATATATTTAAATTACATTTGTATGAATTGGATTCATAACGAGATGTATACATATAAATATGTGATACTTATATGTTAATAACTCCATATTAAATATGATTTAATATAGTTATTTAATGATTAATAAATGAATAATTAATTGATTAATATATAATGGAGATTGGAGGTTAGTATAAATATATGGTATTTATAATAATTAATTAAATGTATATTAAATAGAATTTAATATATGGTCATTTAATTAATGTGTCAATTAATTACACAGATGTTATTTAATTAATTAGCACTAAGAGTATAAAGGGAAATTCTTAGAGAATGGATTAACCCTCCTCCATATAAATATATCCTTATAGCCCATTTAGGGAAAGGGATTTTTATTACACAAAATTCTAGCCTCCAAGCCTCTAACTTCTCTCTAGAAATTCTCTACCATTTTCCTCCTCAAAATTTCTTGGACACCACTCTTCCAAGTTCTTTAGAATCCTAGAGAATAGCAAGGTAACTTTGTTGGTGGTGTTCTTCTTCTTCGAGAAGTTCAAGATTGTTGATAATGGTGAAAGAGGAAAGCTACGGGAATCAACAAATGTGAGTTTTGATTTCTCATCTTCTTTCTCTTTTCTAGCATGCTTATGATTTTGTTTGAATGTTTATCCTACAAATGCATGTTTTGTTTTATTGTTTTTGTTTCCATGAAAAACGAATATCTAATTGCAAAACGTTCACACGTTTTTGTAGGAATTCGATTCCAAATCCTGTATTGAAAGAGTTTAGATTTATAACTTTTTATGATAAAAAGTTTTGCCAGTAGTAAACGTGAGACTCGTCTTTTTACATGATTTCCTTTTTAAGTTAATGTATTTTCTACTAAATTTCTATGAACCCTGAGCCATAATTTCTCTATTTGAGTATGTTCCCTACTAAGACCAATGTGGTGAGTAGGTTGATGTGAGAATTAATGTGTAATTGTAGAGAAAATGGTGAAAAATTAGAAGAAAAGTTTGAGTTGAAAGCTTGACTCTTGGGTATAGCTTGAAAAAATTGGTTAAGTATAACCCATGCATTGAAGGCTAGAAAATTGGCTAAGTGTCGTGCCATACATTGGCCATGCTCATTTGAGAGGTTATTTGGGCATTGAAGGAAGCTAAGGTATGGCCAAGAGAAAGGCTATGCGTGGGAATGATAATAACGCATAGAAATGCACGTCATTACAGAGCAAATAAGTAAAACAATGAGGGAATGCGATGATAAAAATATACAAAATCATGTCCAAAAGTGTTAAACTGAGAATATTGCAATCGCATGCGCCCATCGCATAAAAGCAACTAATTTACTCATTTTGTGCAGGAAAAATGCATTGGTGCAAAGGAAATTGTGATCCAAGGAATTAGGCGTCCGCGCACATTAAAAGATTGCGATAGCCAAAGCATGCAATCGTATGCACTCATGAGAAGTTTCTCAAGAAGGTGGCCACATTAAGACGGCGCATCAAGGTGAAAGCATAATAAATCATGATGGAACGAGAAGCTGAGGACGGTCAAATCCGAATTTAGTTGACAAACCGTTAACGACACACTATAGCAAGTACATTCAAATTTTTGGTGACCATTAATCGGCGCATCAGAGCAGAAGATTTAATGGCCTCCCATCATTGCAATCATTAGAGAGAAAAACTTCTTCACCTTGAGCTTTATAAATACCGAAGACCACCATCGTTAAAGAAGTTTGCCATATAGAAGATAGATCAAATACAAAGTAGATAAGCCGTTAGTCTATAGTTATTCTTATACTTAGAAGGCGGAGGCGAGCAAAGAGAATTAGACGTCGAGAAGACAATCCTGAAAAGCTCGATAGACTGCCGAGAAATGCTATAAAAGGAGAGAGGGTCGACACTTGCAAAAGCAAAGATATTCTTCTGGGCAGCATTGAAGTGAAAAGACAGTGTAAAAGCCATGGGAAGCAAGACATTGGTACCGGGCTTCTTATCGCTACTTTCCATTGTTGTTTTGTATTCTGCATTTTATTTATAGAAAATGGAACTCTCATTTCAATCTCTCCACATTTTAATGAGTAGCTAAATTTTCGAATGGGTTGAGAAGTACTTAGCTAGCATGACCTAAGATCTTCACTTTATGCGATTATCTTGTCTTATGTATGCGTCATTCACCCTTTAGAGATACTTGAGAGAGTAATCTAAAGAAAGAATCTAGACCTGAGAGAGTCAAATTAGAATCTAGGCTTGAGAGAGTCAGATTAGAACCGCATAAGCAAGAGATAGAAACTTAGACATAAGTTCTGTTTGCTATTATGCATCGCATGCACCTTAGAAATAGGATATGATAGTATGCGGTCACCTTGTGTATGTGTGCATCATTCATCATCGCATAGACAAGAATAGAGGCTTAGACATAAGTCCTATCAACATTATCGTATACATCGCATGCGTCCTAAAAATAGGAACTATGGCATTTGCATTGAGAGATGACATGTTGTTGTGTGTGTGTAGCATGATCGCATAACTTGAATGCAATCTTAGGAAGTGTTAGCTAAATCCATTATTAACCCGTTCATCGCATACTCATTGTAATTCCCGATTTCATCAACTCTTTACTCGAATCCGTCGTATTGGATTTTTACTTAAACAAAACACCAACCAACTTATTTTTTTTTCCACCGCAAAGTAATCAACTTTACTATCACATAGTAACTCAATAGTCCCTGTGTTCAACCCTTGACTTACCAGGAAACCTAGTGAAATTTATACTTGGATTTTACTAGGAAAACTTGCATGTGCAACGCATAACTCATCGCCACAAATATACACCATAATCGCATCACATTTACAAAGCATCAAGTTTTTGGTACCGTTGTCGGGGATTACAGCAGTACATATTGCGCTAACGGTAACTTTTTTATTTTCTTTGTAGCTTTCAACCTCTATTCATTGCCATTCCTTTCGTAAAGAAAGAAGCGGGTGTCGTATGAGTGAAGGACACGGTTCTGAGCCCAACTACGACCCAGAGATTGAAAGAATGTTCCGAAGAAGACGAAAAAACAACCACCGACAACAACAAGAGAGAAATCCCAACATAGCGGAACAACTGGAAGACAGAGTAGCAAATGCGAACAATATCATGGAAAACCCTATTCTCCTGGCGAACGACTGCAATAGATCCATCCGGGACTATGCGTCGCCCAACCTCTATGATTTCTCCCTAGGAATCATAAGGCCCACTCTGGACGGATCGAGGTTTGAGATGAAGCCGGTTATGTTACAGATGATTCAGATAGCTGGATAGTTTGGTGGAAGACGTGGCGAGGATCCGCACGCCCATCTCTGGAGCTTCATCGAAATCTACAATACTTTTGTGTTCCCAAACATCTTAGTTGAAGAAGATCGACTAACGTTGTTCCCATTTTCGCTATGCGATCAAGTAAGGAAATGGGCTTATTCTCTCGAACCAGGGGAGATAACGTCGTGGGAACAAGTAGTAGAGAAGTTCATGATGAAATACTTTCCCCCTACCAAGAACGCAAGAAGAAGGAAGTTGATTACAAATTTTGAACAGGAAATTGACGAATCGCTCAGCGATGCCTGGGCGAGATTTAAGAGACTGGTGTGAGATTGTCCACATAATGGCTTACCTGACTGTCTCCAGATGGAGATTTATCACGGTTTGAACCCTGCATCATAGACAGCTGCCAATGCGGTAGCAGCTGGAGGTCTGCTTGACAAAACGTATGATGAGGCTAAAAATATTCTTGATCGCATATCAAAGAATCACGAAGATTGGAGGGAAAGTGATCAACGACTTAAAATTCAAGAAGGTGACGTAAACAATGGGGCCATCGCATCCCTACAAAATCAAATGAATGCGATGATGAATCTAATATAGAGCATCGCAATCAATAGCCTGGGAACACAAAGAGGGCAAGTCAACGCAATTGATCAGACAAGCACAAGTTATGCCTCTTGTGTAGAAGCACATCCGATGGAAGAATGTCAAAGGAACCCGCAATCTGTATACTTCGTAAAGAAAAATCCTTTCTCTAGCACTTATAACCTCGGGTGGAGAAAGCACCCCAATTTTGCATGGAAAAATAATCAACAGAGATATCAACCGATGGCGCAAAAAGAAGGGCCGCAAGAATTTTTCCCCCGAACAAACGGTCAATCGCAAAATCAAGCTAGCAGCTCGTAAGCGCCGCCATCTTTTTCCCTAGAGAGCTTATTAAAGCAGTACATAGAAAAGAACGAGACGGTGCTCCAGAATCAGGTGACTTCAATATGCAATCTCAAAATCCAAATAGGACAGATTGCGGGCGAGCTGAAAAATAGACCACAAGGGGCGTTGCTGAGTTCAACTGAGCTCCCTCGCAACCCAGAGAACACAGGAAATGAGCAATGTCAAGTCGTGACTTTACGAAGTGGAAAGACAATAGGGGAAGAGAAGACAGAGATAAGTAGGACTACTCCAGTTGCGATGGAATCCAAGACCCCGTTGACACAGGACGAACCAGAAGAAAATGAGACGATGGAACCGAAAGTTGCGTCCACTTCTAAGCCTACGGAACAGGGAACCGTGAAGGTACAGCTACCACCATTCCCACAAAGACTTGAGAAGAAGCAAAATGATGAAGTGCAGTATCATCGCTTCATGGATATGTTAAAATAGTTACATAACAACATCCCTTTCATAGAAGCGATTGAATAAATGCCAAAATATGCTATGTTTTTTAAGGACATGGTGACAAAGAAAAAGAGCACAGGAAAGTTTGCAATGATGGTATTAACGCAAAAGTCAAACACCATAATTCCACCGAAGATGTCGACCCCGTAAGTTTCACAATACCCTGCTCAATTGACGGGATATATATAGGTCAAACGCTTCGCGATCTTGGGGCCAGTATAAATTTAATGCCCCTTTCAATTTTCAAACAGTTGAATGTGGGGCAGCTGGTGCCCACGACGGTGACTCTCCAGCTGGCGGACAGGTCCCTTGTTCACCCAGAGGAAAGTTGAAGAATGTTCTGGTCTTAATTGATAAATTCATTCTACCGGCAGACTTCATCATTCTCGACTACGAAGCGGACAAAGATTTACCCATCATATTGGGACGACCATTTTTATCTACTAGTCGTGCTCAAATTAATGTGTATAAAGGAGAGATCACGTTGAACGTAAATGGGAAGAAGCTCAGGTTTGACATTCTTAAAGCCATGAAGTATCCGGAAGATGAAGACCTATCCGATTCTGACAATGAACCCAGTTGTAATGAAAAAGAAGAGTCTGATAAAGAAGATGGAAGAAAAGATGCATCCGCATCTGTGAAAACTTGCAATGTGATCATGGAAACAGCGAACAAAGAAGAAAAAATGAATTTGAATGAAGAGAGAACAGCACAAAAACCATCCTTGGAACAACCGCCTACCGTGGAATTAAAGACTCTGCCAAGTCATCTGAAGTATGTTTTCTTGGGGCAAAATGAAACTTTGCCAGTGATAATTTCCTCTGTGCTACAAGAAGAACAAGAAAATGATTTGCTTAGCATCCTGAAGAAGTATATAAAAGCAATAGGGTGGACGATAGCAGACATAAGATGAATTAGCCCTGCATATTGCATGCACAGGATATGTCTTGAAGAAAACCAAAAAGGGTCTATCGAACCTCAACGCAGACTAAACCCTGCGATGAAGGAGGTTGTGAAAAAGGAGATAATTAAATGGTTGGACGCAGAGATTATATACCCAATCACCGATAGCACATGGGTAAGCCCTGTGCAATGCGTGCCCAAGAAAGGAGGAATGATGGTAGTTCCAAACGCAAACAATTAGTTAATACCAATGAGAACTATCAATGGTTGGAGGATTTGCATGGACTACCGCAAACTCAATGTGGCGACAAAGAAAGACCATTTCCCCTTGCCTTTTATTGACCAGATGCTAAATCGTCTAGCAGGAAATGATTACTTCTGTTTTCTGGATGGTTATGTGGGCTACAACCAAATAATGACCGCTCCTGAAGACCAAGAGAAAACCACATTCACCTGCCCATATAGAATGTTTGCTTTTCACCGCATGTCGTTCGAATTATGCAATGCGCCGAGTACGTTCCAGAGGTGCATGATGGCCATTTTCTCTGAGCATCTTGAGGATTCAGTGGAAATTTTCATGGACGACTTCTCGGTTTACGGGCAAACGTATGAAGTATGTCTGAATAACTTGGAGAAGATATTAAAGAGATGTGAAGAGACAAACCTTATGTTGAATTGGGAGAAGTGCCACTTCATGGTGAATGAAGGTATTGTGCTCAGGCACAAAGTTTCCAAGGAAGGGCTAGAGGTGGATAAGGCGAAGATTGAAGCCATTGAAAAGCTTCCACCTCCAGCAAATGTAAAGGCTATCAGGAGTTTCCTGGGACAAGCAAGATTTTACCATCATTTTGTGAAGGACTTTTCGAAGATTGCTCGACCATTGAATGCGTTGTTGGAGGCCGTAGAACATTTGACTTTGATTCACAATGCCTCAGCACATTCAAAATACTGAAGAACGCATTGATAACCACACCTGTGTTGATTGCACCTGAATGGATAAAGCCATTTGAGCTAATGTGCGATGCTAGCAGTTATGCGATGGGGGCAATGCTAGCACAAAAGAGAAATACAATGCTACACCCTATCGCATATGCGAGTAGAACACTGAACCCTGCCCAAGTGAATTACACTACCACGGAAAAAGAACTTCTTGTGATGATCTTTGCACTAGAAAAATTTAGAGCTTACTTGTTGGGATCCAAAGTGATCGTTCACACTGACCACTCGACAATCAAATATTTAATGACCAAGAAAGATGCAAAGTCGAGGTTAATTCGATGGGTTTTCCTCCTCCAAGAATTCAACATGGAAATCATTAGCCTCAAAGGGACGGAGAACCAAGTTACGAACCACCTATCAAGACTAGAAAATCCGGAAGTAGACCGCAACCAGTCGGAGATGAATGCATCCTTTCAAGATGAGCAGCTATTCAAAATTGAAGAATTACCATGGTACGCAGATGTGGTCAATTATCTGGTTTGTGAACAATTTCTGGAAAATTACACAACCCACCAAAAGAGGCGGCTTATGTAAGAATGTAGATCTTATTATTGGGACGAGCCAAATCTTTACAAGAGGGGGTCAGACCAGATCTTGTGTCTATGTGTACCAAAGGTTGTTCACCAAACTATCCCAATGCCATGACTCACCGTATGGTGGACACTTTGGAGGTTAACGTACAGTAGCAAAAGTGTTACAAAGTGGGTATTTTTGGCTGACTCTATTCAAGAATGCGGAGACTATTCTATGAGATACGATAGGTGTCAACGCACGGGAAACATTTCATGGAAGAATGCGATGCCAATGAATATTATATTAGAATTTGAACTATTCAATGTGTGGGGCATAGACTTCATGGGACCATTTTCACCATCAAATGATCACAAGTACATTCTGTTGGTCGTCGATTATGTTTCCAAATGAGTTAAAGCAGTATCGTGTGTCGCAAGCAATGTGACGATAGTCTCCAAATTCTTGCAGAGAAATATCTTCACTCATTTTGGCACCCCACATGCTATAATAAGTGATGAAGGCTCCCACTTTGTCAATGGCGTCATCAACAAATTACTACTCAAGTATAATATCCACCATAAGGTCGCCACTGCATACCATCCACAGACAAATGGCAAAGTCGAGTTGTCCAATAGGGAAATCAAACTGATCCTAAAGAAGGTGGAGAATCCTTCACATAAAGATTGGGCCATGAAGCTGGACGATGCCTTGTGGGCATACAGGACCGCCTATAAAACACCTATAGGCATGTCCCCATATGCGCTGGTGTTTGGGAAGGCATGCCACTTATCACTTGAATTGGAGCACAAAGCACTGTGGGCAATGAAGAAGCTCAATTTTGATTTGAAGACTGTAGGGAAGGCAAGAAAACTTCAGTTGCTCGAGCTAGACGAATGGAGAATCCAAGCATATGAAAATGCCAAGATCTACAAGGAACGCACAAAACGCTGACATGACAAACGACTATGCGAAAATAATCTCCAAGTTGGACAGAAGGTCTTGTTATACAATTCTCGGCTACGACTTTTTCCCGAAAAATTAAAGTCACGTTGGTCCGAACCATTTATAATCAAAGAGATATTCCCGCATGGTGTGGTTGAATTAACCAATGAAAAAAGGACCAACGCATTCAAGGTCAACGGGCAAAGAGTCAAAATGTATCACGGAGGAGACTTGCATCGCGAGAAAACCTGCGTGGACCTAAAATTCCTGACTGGAGAAGAAATGTGCAGTCCCTACGATAATTTGCGATACAAACTCATCATAGACGCATTTTTTTAAGTATCCTTTTTATATCTTCATTTCATGAACTTACTCTAATTTTTTTTACAAACACTACTCTTTAAAATTATCAACTTTGTCTTTCATATTTTTTACCCTCTTGATTTTTTAACAACGATCATAGGAAACGATTGTAGTGGAGCTACACAATAAACTAAAAACACGCGACCAGGTCGTTCAGCCCATCGCAATCGAGAAATCAGCTAGCCGCAAAGAAAGATGCGATCACAGTCGATGAGGGCAACAGAGTAAATTTGGGGGTTGTATCTTTCTTTGACTTTTTTTATTCCAAATTTTGCACTCTCGCATCTCATTTTAACATTGCTGATTTATCATCGCATCCTCTTTTGTTTGGTGCAATCATTAAATTTTTATTAATTTATTTAGTTACCGCAATGTTTTTCGCACCAACTATGATTTCAATGATGAAACGCATGCCTTTATTTCTCATCGCATGTACTAGAATCAACTTAATTTCAAGACGGTCAATTCATGAAACATTTCTAAAAGTTAGTGGTCCACCAACTTTCTTTCAAAATGACTTTTACAAAACTTCCTAAGAGCATCGTATGAATCATTTTAGTCTATCAGCAATGAGGACATTGCTGCGTATAAATTTGGGGGTGCCGGTATTTATTTTCAACCTTGCTACTTTTAGACATTTGAAAATAAAAATCGTAACATTGAGATCAAATCCTACTCGTATTTGGATGTCTGCATGACACCACGGGAGCAAGCCAAAATGAAGGTAGGAATCATGATCAAAGCATAAATCAAGTGATCGCAACTCCGCTACCAAATGGGCATGACTTTAGACTGACAAAGAGTGTCTCACTCGTAGTTAGATGCTCGCATGACACCCGTGGGAGCAAGTCAAAACAAAGGCTAGGCACTTGGATCAGCGCAAGGTCACAAAAAGAATATATAAACCTCGCAAGGATAAAAATCATTTGGAAACACCCCAATTGAAAAAGTTTTGAAATAAATCATGCGATGTCCTGGAAACAAGTAAAGCCTTTTTGAAGGTTAAACTTTCAGTCCCTAAGTGCTAGAAATATTTTAGGAAGAGACCAAGATAGAAATTAAGAAGATTCTGGTTCATAAGATTTGAATAAGGCACCTCGAGTAATCTAGGTAAGGAAAAGGCGACTGACTCTCTAAAAGAAAATCTTTAGTTTATGCTTGAGAACAAGCATTGTTTTAAATTTGGGGGTGTGATAACGGGTAGAAATGCACGTTATTACAGCGCAAATAAGTAAAGCAATGAGGGAATGCGACGATAAAAATATACAAAATCATGTCCAAAAGCGTTAAATTGAGAATATTGTGATCGCATGCGCCCATCGCATAAAAGCAGCCAATTTACTCATTTTATGCAGGAAACATGTGTCGGCGCAAAGGAAATTGTGATCCAAGGAATTAGGCATCCACGCGCATTGAAAGATTGTGATCGCAAAGGCATGTGATCGTATGCGCTCGCGAGAAGTTACTCAAGAAGGTGACCGCATTAAGATGGTGCATCAAGGTGAAAGCATAATGAATCATGATGGGATGGAAAGCTGAGGACGGTCGAATCCGAATTTAGTTGACAAACCATTAACGACACACTGTAGCAAGTACACTCAACTTTTTGGTGACCATTAATTGGCGCATCAAAGCAGAAGATTTAATGACCTCCCATCACTGCAATTATTAAAGAGAAAATCTTCTTCACATTGAGCTCTATAAATACCAAAGACCATCATCGTTAAAGAAGTTCGCCATATAGAAGATAAATTAGATACAAAGTAGATAAGCCCTTAGTCTGTAGTGATTCTTATATTTAGAAGGCGGAGGCGAGCAAAAAGAAGAAGACACGGAGAGGACATTCCTGGACATCTCGATAGACTACCAGGAAGCGCTATAAAAGGAGAGAGAATCAACGCTTGCAAAAACAAGGATATTCTTCTGGGCAGCGTTGGAGTGAAAAGATAATGTAAAAGCCACGGGAAGTAAGACATTGCTACCGGGCTTCTTATCCCTACTTTTGCATTGTTGTTTTGTATTCTGCACTTTATTTATAGACATTTCAATCTCTCTACATTTCGCATGAGTAGCTAAATTTTTAAATGGGTTGAGAAGTACTTAGCTAGTATGACCTAAAATCTTCACTTTATGCGATCATCTTGTCTTATGTATGCGTCATTCACCCTTATGAGATACTTGAGAGGTAGTCTAAAGAAAGAATCTAGACTTGAGAGAGTCAGATTAGAATCTAGGTTTGAGAGAGTCAGATTAGAATCTAGGCTTGAGAGAATCAGATTAGGACCGCATAAGCAAGAGATAGAAACTTAGACATAAGTTCTGTTTGCTATTATGCATCACATGCACCTTAGAAATAGGATATGATAGTATGCGGTCATCTTGTGTATGTATGCATCATTCATCATCGCATAGACAAGAATAGAGGCTTAGACATAAGTCCTATCGACATTATCGTATACATCGCATGCGTCCTAGAAATAAGAACTATGGCATTTGCATTGAGAGATGACATGTTGTTATGTGTGTGTAGCATGATCGCATAACTTGAACGCAATCTTAGGAAGTGTTAGCTAAATCCCTTCTCAACTCGTTCATCGCATACTCATTGTAATTCCCGATTTCATCTACTCTTTACTCGAATCTGTCGCATAGGATTTTTACTTAAACAAAAAACCAACCAATTTATTTGTTTTGGCCACCGCAAAGGAATCAATTTTACTGTCGCATAGTAACTCAATAGTCCATGTGTTCCATCCTAGACTTACCAGGAAACCTAGTGAGATTTATACTTGGATTTTACTAGGAAAACTTGCATGTGCAATGTATAACTCATCACTGCAAATATACAACATAATCATATCACATTTACAATGCATCAAAGACATGCAACAGCCAAAGTCTTGAGAGGTTAGCAAAGCATGTGGCAGCCTCAAGTGTGCGCAAGCATGGGCGCTAGGCATTGGAGTTGCACGCGCTGCGTGATCGCCTAGCAAATGAGCGGTGCTACACTATGAGGTAGGTGATCGTCTAGCAAATGAGCGACGCTACGCGATGAAGTAGGCAATCGTGTAGCAAATGCACGGAGCTCAATGATGCAATAGGCGATCGTGCGGTAAAGTGCGGCGCTAGACGATGTGAAGGGTTGCGTTAAAAGATAGCGTTAAGTGATGGAGCACTGGCATTGCATGATCGGCATCAGCACTAAGCAATGACGCTACGCGATGGGCGTGGGCACTAGACGATGGGTGTCAGCACTACACGGTGGGCATCAGTGTGCTATACATTGGGCAAGATCGTCGGGTGACAAGCATCAGCATGAGGTCACTAAACGAAGGGCTAAATGATGGGGCAATGAGCTAAACGATTGGACGTGTATTGATCGACATTAATAACCGATTAAAAACACCAGATGTCCTTAGCACAGGATTTAACTCCATGAAAAATGAAGTGTCACACTATGCTTTAATGAGAAGCGGTGGAAAGCAGTATAAAAAGATGAGGTCAAACTTCAAACGATCAGTTTGATCAATTCCTCCATGAAAATTTAGAGTTCTTAGTGTCGTTGGAAAGCTCTGAGAGTCTACTTTCAGAGGTGACACTTCCGAAAGAAGTCCTCATCGGATTAAGGCTGGAAAAGGAGAAAAAGTACTAGAGACTCTGCTCTTGGGTGAATCCGAGCCATCGTTAAATAATTGAGTCTCTAGGACAGACCACAAGAAGTATGAAGCTGAAATTTTGAGGTACGATTCCTGAGACAATTATTAACAAGTATGTAGAAGAAAATTTCTTGAGATGAGTTCTAGAATTCGAGTTATTAATTTTGAAAAATAAATCTAGAATTTCATGAACAAGCAGGTAGCTGCTTGAGTTGAATAAGCTGACAGCTCAAAGGAAACGCTTGGACAGACCAAGGGCTAAGTTTTTCCGTGCATTGAACCTTCTGTGTAGGCCGAGGAGAGCTTGCATTGGAGTCTTGGATGTATAAGCAGTCTTGTGGACGACCATATGCAGCTGTGAGAACACTTAGAGATAAAAGTGTTGGTTGCATAGGTGGTGTTGCGTTTGTGAAGAGCGGTTGGAAGCTTTGCATGAGCCAAATCTCAAAGAAATTCATAAATGTTAAGGTATACAACAAGGTGCGTTGAGTGAAAGTCTTCAAAAGGGAAGGCTAAACGCAAAGCTTATTTAAGGTTAGTCTCAAAAGGGAGACTTATGCTAGTAGTTAATATATACTTTTGTGTCCACATGATTGACACCAGTGATAAAAGCATATCGACACTTGAGGAATAGTTCTAAAAGTTATGAGTGACTAAATATTTATAATGTTTTAAAGAAACCATGTTTTAAAGAAAGATTATTCTCATGCTAGCTAGTTTTATAAATAATTTCTAAGCAAACCATGAGTAATGTTTTAAACGCATACCATGTATGAAAGTTTATTGAAAAACTATTTATGTGTGTTTAATTACACAAAGCAAACATTAGCATCTTTAAAGACATGTTTTCTATGTGTTATGCTTTACATACTTTAAAGAGAAAATCATTGTATGACTAGTTTACTTGAAACTCAATACCGAAGGACATTTGAGAAGGTATCTGAGTAGCTCGATACTGAGGGACATTTTGAGAAGGTATCTGAGCAAAAGTACCTAAGCTATGATGGTACTTAGTTATGGCCACGTGCACGTAGGTAGTTTAAAGTCAGAGATTGAGCAAAAGAGTTCTCTCTTGACTAGCAATTGACGTTGGGATTTAACCATAATAGGGTTATTCCCAATTAAGGAACAGTTTAATGTTTTATGATGAAAATAGTTTTATATGCTTTATGCATGGGAAAATGTTTATATTGCAGTACAAGGTTATTGTAGAAATTCATATTTCAATTTAATCTCTTTACTGAAACTTTTGCATGAGAATCAGTTTCTTTCTTAAGTCACTCACTAGGCTAGCAAGTTCACCCCATTTTCAAATGTTTTCTTTTCCCCCAGGTAGCAGTCAAATCCTCAGGAGGTAGCTCTGCATTTGCTTTGCCACTCAAGGACAAAGTTATTATAACCTATCTATTAGGTGGTTACTGTAAATATTGTACACATGTTACAGTTGTTCATATAGGGACTAAGGTTTTGGGTATCAGGGCTTATGAAACTATTAATGTAATCTCTCTAAATATTTTGTAGGTAAACTTAATGTTTGAGCCTTAGAGGCATCCGCTATGTATGAGTTTGCATGATTGGTATCAGAGTTATTTCCGCTAGAGTTATTGGACAGTATAACTGCTGCAGTCATGTCCTTTCCTAGGCTCAGAGAGTAATCTGGAAGGGGCTGTGACAATTTTCCTGATTATTCTAAGTAAAAAGTTACAATAACTTATATTTCTACAAGTTATCACTAGTCAGCCAAAGGAAGTATATTCTAGATCTAATTGAAGAGACAAGATTACTTGGGTGTAGAACTGCAAAAGCTCCCATTGAGCAAAATTTAAAATTGCAAGTTGCAACAGAGAAGGAAATAAAAGACGAAAAATACTAGAGGCTTGTGGGAAGACTTATATATCTCTTTCACACACACCCAGATATTGCTTTTGCAGTTAGTATGGTAAGTCAATTCATGCATGTTCCTAGATCAGCTCATTTTGAAGTAGTTTATAGAATCCTCACATATTTTAAAAAACATGGTCACCTACATGTTGATGTTTACAATGATGTTGATTGGGCCGGTAGCACCATTGATAAAAGATCTACTTCTAGTTACTAATCTTTTTTTTTTTTTTTTTTTTTTGAGGAAATCAAGTTATGTGGAGGGGGGAAAAAGTGTGGTGACTAAAAGTAGTGTAGAAGCAAAATTTAAGGCATTAGCCTATGATATTTATGAGGGTATATGGATAAAAAGACTATTGGAAGAATTAAAATTCTCTCATACGATGTCCATAGATACTTATTGTGATAACAAGACAACAATCTCCATTACCCACAATCCAGTCCTTCATGATAGGACAAAACATATTGAAATTAATCAATACTTCATAAAAGAGAAAATTAATGCTAGAGTAATTTTACATTCCATACCCTCCCACGACAGGACAAATTACTGACGTGTTAACTGAAGGTCTCCAAAAGTGGCAGATCAACAATTTAATTGACAAGCTAGCAATAAATGATATAGCTTAAGAGGGAGTGTTGATTATTTCCTTTTCCCCGTTTAACATATTCTTTATATTTATTGTAATTATTTTTGCTGTTTTTATATTTTCCTTCATTTTCTTTATCTTGAGGATCTCTTTTATTTAAGAAACCTCTTCATTCTCAAATTAATAATAAGTGAAAAGTAAAATTTTAAGCAAGATTCAGTCACCATTCTTTACTACTTGGAATTCACAGTAATTTCTACCATATCAGCTCTATCGTTCTTTACATCAGCAGCTACTATTATCCTCTACACTGTGTACAAGAATGAGAAAATTTCATACTATCTCGTAATTATTTTCTTGTTGTAATGGCGAGTTTAAAACATTTAAAGCTTTCAAAGGTTGATTTTTTATTCTAAAGCTAAAATCAATTATGATCAATACTACAGAAGCTGGAGAGTTTAAGCTTGGTGAAGCACGCAATAGAATTCCTTTTGAAACTTGGTTGATTCATCTTTTATTTTACTCGGTTGAAGTACCAGTGTGACTCCTTTAAATATCATTGAATCTATAGTCTCCCGCAGCTTTCCTGGATCTTGACTTCCCTACTTTGAACTCCCTGTGAGTTACAAATTATAAGACTTACATATTAACACTAGAGACATATTTACTAGCCAACATGTAGTGCAAATAAAACTCCGTTGCGTGACATTTTTTTGCTATCTTGCCTCCTAGTTCTTATTATTTTGTTAGAAGAAACATAAGTGTGATCTTGAAAAGTTTTCATGGAAATGAGAAAAAATAAACATGGAGTTACTAAACATACCTGTTTATCAAAGAATGCAAATGACAAACAAAAAAAAAACAAAAAAACAAAATCAAGCATGAAATAACGAGGCACTTCCCATTTCCCTGTATTCTTGATACGGCAAAAGTAATTTTCTCATAAAATCAAACATGAAATAATTGGCCAAAAAATTTCACACTATTTCGTAATTATTTTCTTTCTTCTTGGGAGTTCATTTTTCAAAATCTTATACAATTTAACTCAGCCAAAATGGTTATAATTGCCCAAAAAGACTTATATAATTGAGTAGAACAAACCAAGAAAAAAGTATACTTTGATGTCGGATCAATTTCAGTTTTTAAAAATGCTGCTAATAGCTAGACAAAAGTAAGTACTCAACAACTTGAGAATTGGACAAAAATTTTAACTTACGGTGGACTTTTGACCTGTCAAGTGGCAACCTACGAGCTGATGGAGCTCGTGCCACAGATGAAGCAGCCACAGCTGCAGCCGCAGCCACACGTATTCTACAAATGTCAGAAACATTCTACATTCAAGCACACAATCAGCTAAATAAGCCTGAAGCTATAAGGAAATAATTATTTTTACCTTTTATGGACATCCACATATACGTCTGTCTCATCTACAATTTCCTCCTGCATTATGAAGCAAGTCAGTGGAAACCGATCATCTGTCTTTACAACATATGTTAAAACATAGGTACGTGCTTTTTTTAAGAAGAGGAAAAAAATAAATAAATAATAAACGAGAGAGAGAGAGAAAAGAGAAACCACAGATGAATTTTATTTGCGTAAAAAGATTGGTTGCCTCGTAAATATTTCTACTATAAATTGTGGAGGTTGTGCTCACTTGCAGAAGTTCCTCAAAAACATCCTCTAAAGTGATAATCCCAATAATTTCCGCATCTTCAATATCTTCATACAAATTGCACACTCCATTTGTTGCAGTCAAATTCTGCTGCATGGTTTGCCTGTGTCCAGCATTCCTTGGAGCTTTTTCTATATCAACATCATTACTTTCCAAATCATTGTCATGTTTTGTGAGCAAGGGAGTGGCAAGGGGTGATATCCCAGAGGTAAAAAATTTTCCCTCATATTTCTCTCCATCACTGGCAAGCACAGAATTCTTATTCTTCTCCTTGACCTTGACTACAGCGGCCATATGACTGCTTCCCTTTTGGAATTCATTTAGGATATCATATAATGGCATATCTGAAGGAACCCTGCATAACATATTAAGAGGTGAAATCATTTATAATTAGATACAAGGGGAGAACATTCATTACCTAGGAATTCTCCGTATGGAAACAGCACTGACTGGAGTTTCCGTTTCTGCTCTTACTGTCAGTAGACTTTTCACCTGAATCCAGGAAGAGAAACTGAAACTAATTGAAAAGGATAGTGAAGGGTTCAACAATCAAAGGAAAACACCTACCACAAGAAAACTGGAATTTCTTTTTAAGAAAATGAACGATGTTATTTCCTATTCTTGAGAGCTTGCCATTGCATTTCGAAAGAAACATACAAATCAAATGGAGGTTGAAAATTAAAAGGCATAATAAAATTATCCTACTGATACCAATAGGAGACCAATTATATTCTTTGGGTTCTCAGAATAGACTGGGACACGACTATGACCTCGTGCAAGGATTTTTCCAATTGCTTCCCTGTACAAAAAATAGGATAACAATCAGTTGGCAATTACTCGGGCCCGTTTAATTTGACCTTTCTGTATTCAGCTTTTGGTTTTTCTGTCTGTAAAAACAAAAACCATGCAAATGCAACTACTTTTTGTTTTCGGTTTTCCAAAGAGGAAAGAAACACGTGGAGATGGGGAAACAAACAGTTAAGAGAAGAAAAGATAAAGTTCTTTAGAAAAATCTTAGAGAGGAATAGAAGAGAGATTGAAAGAGGATCCAGAAGAGAAAAGTTCAAAGAATGAGATATATATTAGAGAGTACTAGTTAGAGAAACAGAAAGAAAAGGTACAGTGAAAAAAAAATGTTTTGAAGAGAAATTTTAGAGAAAGAAACGTTAAGAGAGAAAATGGGATTTTAGAGAGAGTAATGAGACAGGGCAAAGGACGAGTCGGAGAAAAGGATAAATAGAAAGAGAGAAATTAGAAAATTTGGAATATATGTTAGAAATAAATAAATCAGATTAAGAAAAAGAAAAATAATAAAATAAGAAATTTTAGAGCTAGATATGCGAGAGGGAAAATTTTGCAAACAATATTTTTTTTTTGGATAAGAAACAATTTCATTGATAAATGAAACGTCCAAAGAGAAACAATAGAGAAACCCCATAAAGAGATGCAAGATGAACCAAAGGGATACCCCTTGAAAAAGATACGGATACAAGAAAAACTAGGGAGGAGAAGGGTAACAAAAAGGAGAGATAAAACAGATAGGTGTAATCTGGATTGACGATGCAAGAAGCCCTCCAATCTTTGAATGTAAACAAAAGGGCAAACCCAAACAAAACAACAATCCAAAGGACATCAATCAGATGCACCCAAAATATAGTGAAGAAAAAACCAATTCAAAAGCACCATAGGCGATTCTATAAACAATCAAAACAAAAACCACATTCGGTTGAGACTATGATGGAGAAAACAACCATTTTGATGAAGGGAGAGCACCAAGCTTGTATGTGATCAAGCCAATAATGACCCCTCTCTAAGCAAAGATGTAACTTTCTTCTCATAAGAGATCGAGCATTCTGGGTTCTGGCTTTCTCTAATGCATTTCCTTATTGTCCTTTTTCTTAGCAGGGATAGCCAACATACAGAGTCCGTCGTCTCTGAACCAAGGAGCTGATGCATTTAAATGAGGCCCCAAATTGAAAGGCTCATCTGTCACTGGAGGAATGAAATCATACCATTGTGCTTCAAGAGGTTGATAAATGGAAGATAGATGAGGAGAATCAGGCAGAGTTGGGATGTGGTTTGCAGAATGGCTTGTCAAAGGTGTAGATGAGGCTGGGGGAAGAGAAAAGCATTCAATGAAAGGAGGAAAAGATTGCAGGTGAATGGGAGATTGCGTAGGAGAAAGGGATGGTGGGATGGACAGAAAGAGAATGGTGAGAAGAGTTGTTAGGGAAAACAGATGACGCTGGATGGGAAAAGTCATATTTTGAGGGAGACTCTTTGAGCGGAAAATCGAGCAAAGAAGGTAGCCAATTGGTGGCTTTTTGGGATGACAAGACAGATGATTGGATGGACTCAAAACTTGGGTGTGTAGCACACAAAAAGGAGTCACTTTGGTATGATAAAATGACTGATAGGACGGGGTTGTTTTATTCATTTGTTTGTACAACTTTCAGATGGAAGGGTTGTGGCAGTGTCCTTGTTCACCAAAATCAAGTTATTTTTCGGCAGGATTCTCAAGTGTGAAGCAATCAATGAAAACTCCAGCCAATGTTGATCAATCTCCAGTATCTTTGGTTTGCTTCGGAGAAATGATTGATTTGAACATTCAGAGATTACAATGAAGTGGCAGGGAGATGGATGTTGGCTGGAAGGAAACCATTTTTGTTCATTGTGACCTTTAAACTTATCATATCCATTATTGCCAAAGTCTTCCTTTGATGTCTCTACGTATCCTCCACAAAGATCTCCAATAAGCTTGAATGTATCATAAGACAACTGATCAATAGGTAAATTACGGATTTTTATCCAACCCCATAAAGAGGGTACCTTCATTTCCTTGTGATGAAAATACAGATTAGAGAGAAAAATAGCACACAAGATTTACGTGGAAAACCCTAATCAGGGAGAAAAAACCGCGGGAAGAAGGATTTTTATTATATGACTAATACCAAGAATACACAGTGACTGCCAGCTTAAATAGAAAAAAGGAAAACCCTAGGGTACAAGTAAAAAGACAAAATTGCCCCTAAAGTAAAAAACCCTAATTTCAACACTCCCCTCAAGTTGGGGCGTAGATGTCAATAAGACCCAACTTGCTCACACACTAGTCAAACAACTGTCTGGGCAATCCCTTTGATAGGACATCTGCAATCTGTTGGATGGAAGGAATGTAAGGAACACAAATGTTGTCACTATCAAGTCTCTCCTTGATGAAATGCCGATCAATCTCCACATGCTTTGTTCTATCATGTTGAATTGGGTTATTTGCTATGCTTATTGCGGCTTTATTATCACAATAGAGTTTTATGGACCAGTATGATCTTGGTCAAGGTCTCTTAGAACCTTTTCAAGTCAAATTTCTTCACAGAATCCCAAACTCATGGCCCTGTACTCAGCTTCGGCACTACTTCTAGCAACAACACCTTGTTTTTTACTCCTCCATGTGACAAGGTTACCCCGACTTTCTATCTACCACAAAACCTACCCAATTTGCATCTGTGTATGCCTCGATGCATCATTTTTCAGTTTTCTTGAATATCAAGCCTCTCCCTGGAGAAGTTTTCAGATATCTCAAGATGCACTCCACTGACCTCATATGTTCTTCGTATGGAGACTGCATAAACTAACTTACCATACTCACTGCATATAAAATGTCAGGTCTAGTATGAGAAAGATATATTAATTTTCCAACAAGTCGCTGATCTCTCTTTGTTAACTAGAACACCTTCACTCATATCACTTAACTTTGCATTTGCTTCTATAGGAGTATCAACTCGTTTGCAGCCTGTCATACTTGTCTCCTTAAGCAAGTCCAGAGTATATTTCCATTGGAAAACTGAAATCCCTTCTCTCGATCGAGCTACCTCCATTCCAAGGAAGTACCTTAGTTTTCCAAGTTCCTTGATTTCGAATTCCTCAGCGATCTTTGCCTTTAATCAGTCAATCTCTGAGGCATCATCACCTGAAATGACAATATCATCAACATAAACAATCAAAACTGCAATCTTTCTGGATACTGAACTCTTAATGAGAATGTCCTTGACTATACCCTTGTGACTTTACAAACGTAGTAAACCTACCAAACTAGGCCCTTGGGGACTATTTTAACCAATACAAGGACTTCCTTAGTCTACAAACTCGGTGGTTAAACTGTTTCTCAAATCCTAGGGGAGGACTCATGTAGACTTCTTCCTCCAACTCTCCGTTGAGAAAGGCATTCTTCACATCAAACTGATGAAGGGGCCAATCTTTATTAACTGCAATTGAAAGCAGAACCCGTAATGTATTCAGCTTTGCTACTTGTGAAAAAGTCTCGGAATAATCAACCCCGAAGGTCTAAGTAAAACCTCTGGCAACCAATCTGGCCTTGTATCTATCAACTGTTTCATCTAGCCTATACTTTACTGTGAACATCCATTTACATCTAACTGCTTTGTGACCATTTGGAAGAGTGACTTGGTCCCACGTATGATTTTTCTCGAGAGCCCCCATTTCTACCATGACTACGGCTTTCCATTCAGGAATTTCCAATGTAGTGTGTATACAATTTGGTATCACCACTGTGTCTAGGTTCATAGTGAGGGCCTTGAACTCAGGAGACAGGTTGCTATAGGACAAGTAACTCTGTAGTGGATATTTTGTACACGATCTGGTACCTTTCCTTAGGACAATCGGAAGGTCAAGGGATGCATCTCTGTCTTTACTTTCCTCAAAACTTCATACTGCACTCACCCTCTTGCTCATACGTCTCATGTTCTGTCACTTTTCCACTTTCAACAGTGTTTTCAGTTGGAATAGGTGACATTTCTTTTCCAGGTTCAACAATATTCTTTGCTGGAACAAGTGTCTCACAATCATCATTTTCTGCCCCGATTACATCCTTGCTGCCATTGTCTTCCCTGTTTTTGCTCTCACCAATTTCAACACAGGCATCAATTTTATCATATTTATTACCATCATCAGGGATAGGACTATTAATACCTAGAACTGATCTCCGTTCTGACTCATGGATTGGAGCCGGAGAAATAACAGGCGACGCCATTTCCTTCCTGAGATTCCTCCTATAGTATGTGATCCATGGGACTTGTTTGGTCGGTAGAATGGATTCATTGGTACTGATGTCAAGGATGGGTTCAGGCAAGACAGATCGCCTCAGACCCCAATTGGTTTCTTCACTAGTATTCTCCCCCTGAAGAGAACCATTAGGAGAATGGATGATCTTCGAAGAATGTCACATCCATGAAGACAAAGTATTTTCTGGAAGAGGGATGATAACACTTGTACCCACGCTGATGAAGTGGATACCTTACAAAGACACATTTCTGAGCCCGAGGAGTAAACTTGGTTCGGTTAGGGCCATGAGTATGGACAAACACAATACTGCCAAATACTCGGAGGGGTACATCAGAAAGAAGTCGGGTAGTTGGATAGGACTCTTTGAAGGAATCTAAGGGGGTTTGGAACTTTAAAGTCCGGGACGGCATTCAATTTATCAATGGGCTGCTATCAAGACAGCATCTCCCCATAAATAGGAAGGAAGGGAAGTTGACAACATAAGAGACCGAGCAACTTCGACTAGGTGACGGTTTTTCCGTTCGACCACTCCATTTTGTTGAGGGGTGTACGCACAGAAACTCTGACGAACTATTCCTTTTGAGATTAGGAACTCTCTTAGGGGTCGTTTGGTTGGCAGCCTTTCCGCATGGAATTGGCATAGGTATCCAATTCTCATGTTTGTTTCCCAGTTTTCACCCATTTACCTGGGAATAAACTATTCCCAGGCATTCTCACTTCCCACATATAAGGGTTTTTTATTCTCATCCAAAACTACAGATTTTCTCTTTTACCCTCTCTATCTATTTTTCATTTTACATATAATTTCACTTCGAATATAGTTAACTAATTAATTAATATTAATTTAACAAAAAATGAATACATATTTATTTTAATAAATCAATAATGATATATTAAAATATTTACTTGACTTATTTTTATAATAAAAATTTATTAAATGAATGGAATTATTTTTTACATAAATTATTAATTTATTAACTAAATAATATCTTAAATATATTTAATTAGTAAACTAGGAATTAGTTAAATTTTAGTTAGTATTAAACTTCATTTTCAATAATAGTAATTTATTACTTTATTGTTTTTTTAATAATCAATAATTTATGGAGATTAATTTTAATTTGATCATTCATTATGAATATATAATCATCAGAGTTATTTATAAGAAGTTAATTATTTATTGTGCTTATTTTTTAATTATTCCGTCAATTATTAACATATCATATTTATAAAATATTTTTTAGTATTCTTATTAATATATCCTATTTTTATCTCATTGTCTTCACCTTTTATAAATATATTGTCCATTAAAATATATTTTCTTATTATTATTTAACTAAAAGTAAAATTATTAATGTGGAGCTTAATTAATAATAAAAATGATTAAGTGTTAGATTAGAATTAGTATGGCATTCATTAAATGCATTAATTAGTTAATTTTTAATTATAAAATTAGTAAAATATTTATACTTATAATTAAAATATTGAATATTTATAATTATAATATAATCTTCAAATATTAATAATTAAAGTTATTATTGATTCATAATTAATTAATTTTTAATTGATATATTGAGTATTATTTATTCTTTAAATACTAATCTATTACAATTATAATAAGATTTCCATGCTTAATTTCATTAATTAAACACAAATACAATTTTTTGGCACAAAATTCTGATAACATTACCATGCACAACCAAAACATAGTCATCCTTAATTCCCAACAATTTTATTCCCAGACATATAATTCTCAAGCATCTTTAATTCCTGGGCATTGAGAAAACCTCAATCCAAATGGCCCCTTAAGGAATTATTAAGGTTTTCCCGACCATTATTACTCTGGAGAATAGCGATTTGGCATTGAACTGTGTTTCTTATAGAATAGTAGAATTGTTGAAAGACCGATGTAACTTCGGATTTGTCTGTTGGAAGGAAAACCCAAGTTAGCCTAGTATGATCGTCGATGAAGGTTACAAACCATCGCTTTCCAGTGATGGTAGTAAATAGGTGACGAACCCCAGACATCGCTATGGAATAGGGTGAATGGTTTAGAAGGCTTATAAGGTTGAGACTTGAAAGAAACACGGAGTTGTTTGGCTTGGACACACACATCGCAATTTATCTTAGAAATATTAATATTATGAAAAAGATGGGGAAACAAATAATTCATATACTGAAAATTAGGGTGCCCAAGGCGATAGTGCCATAAACATATAGTCAGTTTCAGAAACAGAAAAATGAGATGAAAGCAAACTAGTCCTATCACATATCCTAAATGAGGCTTCTTCAGTGAGAAAATAGAGCCCCTGTGTTATGCCGGACAGTGCCAATCGTCATCCCCAGAGTTCAGATCCTGAAAAGCAATAGCATTAGGTGATAACACGACATTTCAAATCCCTTTAATTTTACTAATAGATAAAAAGGTTGTAAGAAACTTTTGGCACATGCAACACATCTTGGAGAACTAAGCCCTCAAAGGGTGACACCCGTCCTTTTCCGGCAACTGGGGCAAAAAGACCCATCAGGAATCCTGATCCTCTCATTCCCAGCACTTGGTTGATAAGAGAGAAACTGGTCGGAGGAACCAGTCAAGTGGTCTGTATCCCCTGAATCTAATATCCATGGTTTATTACCAATTATACTGACAAAGCCAAAGGAGTGAAAAGTACTTGATTGGGTGATTGCACTGACTCCTACTATACCAGTAGTGCTCTGACTGTTTTCCTGATTCTGAGACTATGTGTCTCCAATTACTGATTCACCTACCAGTGTCCGACCTGACTGTTGTTTTTTACCATTCGGTGGACAGCCATGCAATTTCCAACACTGATCTTTCGTGTGTGTTCACATACTGGCGGCAACTTACTATTCTGTTTATCAGGGCCTGAAGTTTTGAAAGCAGCACAATCTGTTGGAGTCACAATAGTATTATTCATTGCCCTAGACCGGTCTTCCTCAAGACGTACTTCAAAACAAACCAACAAACCTCCATTAGGGACGGTATCGGACGGGTTCCCAATATACGACTGCGACTGCATCAAACTTAGAATTTAGTCCGACAAGAAAGTCGTATACACGATCGGTTTCCTCAGATTGATAGTGCAAAACTCCTCCACAAGGACAATTCCAAATCATCTCACGACACAAGTTCATCTCTTGCTAAAGAAGTGACAGTTTATTGAAGTAAGATGTAACATCCATTGCCCCTTGCTTACACTCGTGGACCTGCTTACGTAAGGTATATAATCGCAAAGCATTCTGTCTCCTCGAGTAAAGTTTTTGGACTGCCTCCCAAATATCTCAAGCCGTGGCTGCATATAATAGGAGTTTTCCAATTTGGGGTTCCATACTTCCTACCAGAATAGCAAAGAATCCTCCCCTTTCCAAATTCGTTCTTGGGGATCTCCTGGCCTTGGTTTCGGTATCTCTCAGAAAAATAATTTTCACCATTCAACTTTTCTCCTACAATAAAGCTAGAAGAGTTGCCTATAGCTCCAGAGAATAAATTTGAAGAGTACGTAGGGAAAGAAGTTACCGAATTTTCAGGGTAAATCGATTGATTCTGATTTAGATCTAACTGGACATTGGATGCCGATCCCAGTGCTTCTCCAATGGCAGCCATCTCTTGTTGGAACATCTCATTCTGCTTCTTAATACGTAGTTGCAACTGAGTAAACTGGTCTTGGATTATATTCCCCTGATCCCGACGATGGGACGATGATTCTCCTCCTCCAAATCCACCAATGATCGGTGATGACTATCCCAAACTACTATTCGCATCCGGCTGAGCCATGGGATCCCGATTGATTAAATGACGGCCACTTATTGGATTTATTCCCGGTTAACCCAGCTGGAAGTCTCTGTCTACACCTGCTCAAGGGATCNGCTGAGCCATGGGATCCCGATTGATTAAATGACGGCCACTGACTGGATTTATTCCCAACTGACCTGGCTGGAAGTCTCTGTCTACGCCTGCTCGAGGGATCAGCTGGAACCTACCTGCCGAACTTGATGGGTCGACCCGCACGGAAGGAAAGATGCCTGGGTCGGTGGAAAACACGGCGTTACCCGGCTGGAAGTTTGGCGGAAGGTCACGGGTCGACTGGAAAGGTAGGTTCGGCTTCAACCCTTGTGGTTCGGCGGCGGTCGGTTGTGTCACCTGGAAGGCGTCGACGGGCAAAGGCGACTTCAACCTGTGCGGCGCGGAAGCCCTCGACTAGGCCTACTATGGGTAAGCTTCGATCGGCTGCGTCTGCATGGGATCGAACAAAATCGGGCGGAAAGCAACTAGCTAGTCTAATCTGATCGGGTGATCGAGTCTGGTCGGCTAGTCATCACATTGAAGGTGGGGAAGGAGAGATTGGAAATATCGGTCAATGGCGGTTTGGATAACAATGGCTATATATGTGCCATTGGTTTGGGATTCTCCTATTGGGTTTTCCTCAGTTATGGCCAGAGCTTCGTCTCCATGCTCTGATACCATGATGAAAATACAGAGTAGAAAAAGAAAAATAGCACACACAAGGTTTACGTAGAAAACCCTAATCAGGGAGAAAAAACCACAGGAAGAAGGATTTTTATTATATGACTGATACCAAGAATACCCTATGACTTCCAGCTTAAATAGGAAAAAGGGAAACCCTAGGGTACAAGTAAAAAGACAAATTTCCCCCTAGAGTAAAAAACCCTAATTTCAACACCTTGTAAAAAGCCTCAGCTTAGTACCCTACTGTTCAAATTTTAACTTAAATTTTTCTAACTTGGAACCAACATTTGATATTGCAAAGTGCTTGCCCTTGTTCTTTGTTTTTGACAGCAAAGATGGCTTTGTTTCGTTGCAAGGAACTAATCTCTCTTAGAATAATGTAAAGAATGTCAAAACAGTCATCATGAGTCATGAAGGCTTTCTCTATAAACAATAATGGCTTTGTCGGGGTAGAAAGTTGCTAGCTCAAAAGAAGAGGGAGGAGGAAGAGGATCCTCTTCTGTGACCTTTAATGGAAAGGTGTGAAGGAGGTCATTGGTGCCAAAAGAGAGTTATTTTTTAAAGCTTACTCGTAAGATACCTCAGTATTAATGGCAGGAAGAGGGTTGGTTGGTATCTTTAATAAAAGAGATTAATAAAATAAATGAAAAACTTCCATCTCTTCTTATCTATTCTCACAGGGATGATAATTTTATTTAGGCCTCCATTAATGCCAAGCTTCACTATTTCTAAACTCGGCCGGTGATCTTTTCTACTGATAAAACGTATTCATCAAGACGGCTTTTCTAGAAGAACTTTTGGCTGAGGGATCATCGATCAAATATCAATGCAGCTTTCTCAAAGAAAGAGTGAAAGATCCATCTTTCCAAGCCTTCGTGATGCGCAAACCATGATCAAGTTCAATGGTGAAGGTCTGGATGTCAATCGTGATTTGTGAAGGATGGAAGGGGAGACAAAAAAACTGTGATACATGCCGTTGATCAAAACTATGTTAGCGATGGTGAAGGGAAAAAGGAGTGTACGAAAAGGATTCCATGTTGTCTAATAAAGTAATTTCACAAAAATATTAAAATTGAATATATGTTTGAGAGAGAAGAAAATCAGAGGGAGAAAAAGGAAAGTAAAAAATAAGAAATTTTAGACATAGATATGCGAGAGAGAGAAGTTTGAAAAAATATTAAAACTTTTTAGAGAGGAGTGAGAGTGGTATGTTAGAATAGAGAAATGGAAATTTTAAAAAGAGTAAGAGCTTTTCTTTAGAGAAATTTTAGAGAGAATGATTTGCTGGAGAGATGAGTAAAAAAATAATGTGAGAAAATGAGATCTCAAAAAACAAATAACTAGTTACCTAACAACCTGTTTCTAGAAAAACAAAAACAAAAACCAAAAATAGAAACCAAATTGATTATCAAAGATTCTAACGGCACCTTGGTTAGTGAAGTTTGTCTCCAGAAGATAAGCAGATAAAGTGAAAGGCAAAATTTGTCTTATGTGTTTTCACATAGTCCACTGACGTCCGACTAATATCTTTTGCCTCGTACAGGAAAAACAGAGAAACAAGCAAAAAGAGCGACAACCAGCATACTTGAAAATCTCATTGAATATGATTAATTCCTAGCTCCCAGGAAAGTATGTTTATTACCAGAAGTCAATAACTAAAAATTTTTATTCCTAACTCTCGAGAAGAACATGGGTCTATATTCATTTTCAACTACAACTCAGAAAGAAAAAAAATAAAAAGCTAAGAAGCACAGATACGGATATGAGACACGGATACGATACGTCACAGATACCAGTGACACGTCATTTTTTCTTTCATTTTTCAAAAATCTAGGACATGGACATGGCAAGGACACTTTTATTAAAATATATTTTTTAAAAAATATATATCATTTTTATGCCAGAATAAAATTCAAAGAAAATGGGTTGATGCATTTATATGTTTAAAAAATTAGTTTTATGTATTTCACACTCAAAATTTACTACTGCTATCATATATGTATCTTTTTAGTCTACTCAACAAATGTTCTATGCATATCTAACACATTTGCTGCAGTAACAAGTGTCTAATACATATACAACAAGTGTCCAAGTGTCCAAGTATCCGACACAGACACGCTAGACAAACTAAAGTGTCCATGCTTCTTAGATAAAAAGATTATTTACTGATGACTATATTAAATATTAACAGTACAAGATGTAATAAGATGTAAAAATGATTAACCCAACCTACCAGAAGATATTTGCATCATCATCATTATTAATATAAATCCACAGGAAAAACAAGGTTTGACAAGAAATAAGTTAATCATGATTTTGAGGCTAAACTGACCAGTCCAAGTTGGAATTCACATCCAAAGAAAATGTTGATTCTATAGGTGTCATAGCCGCCACTGCAGTCTGCAATTCCAGAAAGTTCAGTCATTTGAACTGTGAATTTTCTTCACAACAAAGTAAACCATAAAGTTGCCTCAAAATCTTGAAGGGTCAAGCCTATAAGTGAGATTAATGGTCCAAGGTCTCATTAGAAAAAGAATTCCATCCTTAATTTCCGCATTGTCATTCTTTTTGTGTATACAAATAAAGGACTTGATTTGTTGGGCAGGTGGGGGAGGTAATACGTGAGTTTAAAAATGAAAAAACAGAACAGAAAATGGTTAATATAAAGTATAAAGGTAAATTTTGGTCATGTGAATAAATACATAGTGACTAGGGACACAATCAGAGGGTGATAACGTCATATCCATTAGATTCTGCGGACAGAGATCCTTTAAATTCCCAAATTGCCAGAGAAAAACAATGTATACTTGTTAAATTAGATTAACCCTTTATTAAGATTCTATAAATGCACTATCGAAAAAAATATATATTATCTTGTAACAAATTAAAATGCAGGAGTTTCCCTTATTCAAAGTGCGTGATAAAATAAAGATGATGGATAAATCAAGATATGTACAAAGATTAGAAGGCTTGTCTTATTAGAGTAGATACCTTTTCTGTCAAGTCCAATGCCCCACTGATGATGGTCGTCTCATCGTGTGTGAGTTCACCTCCCTTCCCAGCCTAAAAGAAAAGGAAATTTAAGGACAATTCATAACAAATCCCTATCACTTTCCTCTTAATCAGTTTAGCACCCTTCCACAATGTTATAGCATGGTTTCCATTCTTTGTCCAAACCAGAATATATCTCATTAATAATTCAAATTCTAATATATTATACTTCTTGTTACCTCTTGTCCATGGATAGAAACAAGGGCTTTCAACTGAGCTCTCCTAAACAGAGCATCATGGTGACCAAGTACTGCATCCAAGACCTTAGAACCAGAAATATAGGTAAGCAAGAAGAGGGATCACAGGAATAAAGTGAAATAACCCAGTGTATCTTCAATCTCAAATAGCAATCGTCTCCTTTGCAAAACAGTTAAGATAGAAACTGGAACAGAAATTACAGTTACAATAAAACGATTGTAGGTAGTATAAAAAATTAAGGTTAGAAAGCACTTTTAGTCCCTCATCTTCCATAAAAGTAATTAGTGTTTGCAACAATTTAGTCTTTGTTCAATGAATTTTATAACAGTTTAGTTCTTGAATGTTGGTGTGTAACAATTTAGTCCCTGTATTTTCAAATTTACAACAATTTAATCCCACCATAAATCTTTTTATCAAAATTAAATCACAATTTTTATTATTTGATGATTTAGACTTTGTAACTTATAAACATATTGAGACCCTAATTACTTTATTGATCCACCTACGCAATAAACGATTAAATCTTAACACTAATTTTCACAAATGGCACTAAATCGTTACAAATTTTTAATTTTAAAGTACAAAGATTAAACTGTTCAATACCAAAGTCAGGGGCTATATGAGATCGAAAGTAACTACAAAGACTAAATCATTACAAACCAAAGTTCAGGGAGTAAAATGTCACTTGGAAAGTTTTTGAACCAAAAGTTAATTTTAACCGAGAAGTAATTTAGCTTTTCATTGACAAAAAGAATTGTACAGGTTAAACTTTGTTAAGGAGATATAACTGCAGAAGAAGGTTGAGAATATGGAAGAAGGTCCAGGTTAAACTTTTCATACAGAAAAAGTGCAGTCTACATGAGGAGCCAAAGAAGAAATATGAATAGACTTAAAGTTGATGCTTTATATTTTAATTCAATCATAAGCCTATATAATTTATGGGCTCAGCTCAATTGATGCAGCAGAATAAGAGACAAACTAGCAGATTCAAGGCTTACTCAAGTTCTGGATATCATGATTACTTTTATACAATCACCATTCATGTGTATAGAAAAATAAAGAACGACTTTTCAATTAGAGGGAAAACAATGAACTAAAGAAAAAATAACAACAGGTAAAGGAAAAATCTACACTTTCTTGTTTGCGTTATGACCTTTCTGGAATCAAGGTATGATCAAAGTAGAGTACAACAAAGTAGAGTATCATCCACTAGCAACCATCCACCAAAGTAAATTTCATATACAGGATAAATAAAGGAACGTTAGCAGCAGCTCTCTGCCTACTTCAGATGTTACCTTTCCAACCGGGTACGAAATTGGATAACAGATGATCATCAAAATACGCACTAGCCAAATAAAATTTGCACCAACAGCAAGTCCATATCTCGAGCATATTGCTTGCGGAATAATCTATTAAATAAATGAAAATTAGACGCAATATTGTTTATTGTAGAACGAAAAGTATAGTCAATTGGAAAATCCTTTACCTCGCCAAAGACAAGAACGAACGTCACAGATAGCAAAACCGCGACGAAGGGGTGAAAGATTTTATCAAGGTAGATAGGAAGAGCCTTCAAGAAAATTAAAAGAAAAGACAGAAAATGAAGAATGACCATTCATACTTAATTATACATTAAACCTAACTTCATCAACAGTTATCTTCTTGTCATGAATCTGAACACTCCTAGGCTTTCAACAAATAAGAGCAGAACCACAACCAAGCCATTGTAATCGCCAATGTATGCATGGATGGAATTAAAGAAAAAAGAAAGTTGTAATCAGAAAAGAAGTGCAGAAAAGAAAAGAATACCTCCATGGCACAAGCATTACAAAGCAGGAGAGTAACAAGCAATTGGTGCTGTTTCTGCAGCACAGGAATAATAGCAGCTGCGCATGGGGGAAAAGGGGGAAAACAGTGAAGAAACTGAGGAGTGAAAAACGAATATGAGCATAATAATGGGGGAGAAGATGAAGATGGCAAACCAGCTTGCTTTTTCTCGGTGGAAGAACCTGTACGTTGCAAGATTTCGAGCTCAACAAGGTTGAGGGACATGAGGCCGAGAGTGAGGCCAGACATAATACCGGCGAACAAAACGAGGAGACAGGAGAGGCCGGCGTAAAGGAACCACCATGCAGTGGGAAAAGGGATATCATCGGCCTCCACCAGGGGAACCTGGTAATGGCTGCTGGAGAAGAAGGTAGCTGTGGGTAATGTTAAGGAATGAAGGAGCAGCATTGCCGGAAAAAGAGCGACCGACGGAAAGGGAAAGGTAGTGTATGTATGAGTAATTTTTATTAGTAAAGCCGGGGCGTCGACACTGCACGATTTTGTGGCAATTTTATTTGGCGTGGCTCCTCGTTTTGTTTTTTCATACACCACTTGTCTCACTCGTCAATCTCGCTTCTTAAAAGGACTTTCTAAAACCTCTTTTGGGAACTTCCGTGAAAATTTAGATCAATGACCTAATATCTGAGCCTATAATATCAAATGATCTGATTTTTAAAAAAAAAAAACTATCAATTGATCTGACGTCATCACGGTATGAGATTACACAAATTGCCCCTGATAATTGTCTCGCTCTCACTACATAGATCTCATTCTCGTTGTCTGTCTATCTTCCATCGTAATGTGATTGTTTGTCACTGTACGATTAATTTGAAAATTTTCACGAAATCATCTGTCTACGACTTAAAATTGTTAACACACAGCAAACATGTAACAGTGAATTCTTTAAAATTTAAACTTCATTTGAATGGAATTTTTCGGAACCAAACAGAGTTTTCAGAACGAAACGGATTTTTCTTGAACGTGGTTTCATTGGTGTTTGTAGGAACGTGGTCTCAAAAAAGGTATGTAAATAGCATAACGAAATGGTGTGAGAAAGAGCGACAACGAGAAAGGTGGAGAGAGAGAGCGGCAGTAAGAGAGCGAGATAGAGCGGCAGCGAGAGAGCAAGATAGAGCGATAGCGAGAGCGAGAAAGCGACAGCGAGAGCATGAAAGCGAGAGAGCGACAGTGAGAGGCGACAATGAGAGTCAAAAGAGCAAGAGCAATTGAGAGCGACAATGAGAGAGATCCAAGTGTATTAGACAATATTCATCTGCTTAATAAAAAAATGTTCTCTTGCTTTGTAGGATGACAAAAGAGTGTCTACTAATTCGATACGGAGGTGATTGGGATTAGACCAAAATTTATATGTTGAAGGCAAGCTAACATGAATTATTGTGCCTATTACATTGAAGTATAAAGAACTTAAAGCTCACATTTATAGGGTTGCAAATGTAAGTTACTCAGAGTTTGATGTTATTACGAGAGTTAAATATAAGCTTGACTATGAAACCCTTCCACAGTACATACGGAACGACGGTGATGTTCACTTCTTTCTTTTCCGAGAAGAACTTTGTAGAGTTCAGCTATATATAACGCTAAAATCGAACCATGATGGAAATGTGAATATGAGTTATGATCGTACAGGGGTAGACAGACAATACAAGGTATCATATGAACTTAATCGATAAGAGGGTGATATTCCATTGTCTATGAACACTCAACCATCAATATTGTCAATAAACAATGACAGCTTTCATGCATGGGACTTGGAAAGAGAAACTCAATGTAACGAACCCGTGCTTGGTAATGAGAGATCCGGAGGACTTACTTCAATGGATTATGGTCCTTTAGAAGAGTGTGATGAGGACTTACTTCAATGGATTATGGTCCTTTAGAAGAGTGTGATCCTTTCGTGGTTGGTAATGAAAGATCAGTAGGATTGAATTTATGGATTGTGATCTGATGACAGGCAGAAATGCATGTCATCTTAGGCCTTTTACTTAGAATTATGAGGACTGTTAAGCAGAATATGCGGCAATTGTACTAGGAATCCATGAGAAAAGTGAGCTTGCGTCGTTCAGCATGATGAATCTTGGCTAACCCATTATTATGCGATATTATGCGTTCAATGTTCTATTTTTGTAGCTAACGCAGGAAGTGGACACAAACGCAGAAACCAGACCATCCGCGATAGACGACTGCATGCAGAGAAACTTTCCATCGCAAAGGCGAACGCGTTCGATCAATGCATGGATGTTGCGGTAATCAGTTGCATGCGTCCATCGCATGAGAGAAAATATATATATATATATTTGAGAATAACAACTCCACTGTCAACGCAATGGGAGACCCATGTTGATAAGAGTTAAGTTGTGAAAGGCACTTACCCATAGTTGGATGTCCGCATGACACACGTGGGGGCAAGCCAAAACGAAAGTAAGTCACCAGGATCAACGCATAAACAAATGACCGCAATTCCACTGCCAAATTGGTATGAGTTTAGTCTGAGAAAGAGTGCATTGCTCGTAGTTGGATGTTCGCATGACACTCGTGGAGGCGAGCCAAAATGAAGTCAAGGCACTTGGACCAGCGCAAGGTTAGAAAAAAATATCAATGAAGAAAATTTTTGTGCAAGGATAAAATCATTTGACACCCTGTTAGAAAATTTTCTTTTTGAAATAAATCATGCGATGTTCCGGAATATAGTAAAGTCCTTTTGAAAGTTAAGATTAGAGTCCCTAGGTCTTAGAAATATTTTAAGAAGAAACTTGAATAAGACTTAAGGAAATTCAGGTATATAGGATTTGAATGAAGTATTCTTGAGAAATCTAGGAAAAGAACTTTGTGGTTGACTTGCTAAAGGAATCTTTAGCTTATGCTTGAGGACAAGCATTGTTTAAATTTGGGGGTGTGATAACGGGCAGAAACGCACGTTATCATAGTACTAAATTCTTAAACAATGTTGGATTGCGTTGATGAAATATGTACTTTGCGTCCATTAAGCATCGTTTTCATGATATTGCAGTCGCATGCGTTCAGCTCATTATAATAGTTCATTTTTGTATTTTTGTGCAGAATATGCGTTAACGCAATGCAAAGATTGCGATCATAGGAATTCATTGGTTGAGCGCAACTCACAGTAAGGCTTTGCGTTGATCGTGCTCGCAAAAATCGCCCGAGAAGGATCGTCGTAACTTGGTCAGCGCAACATGGTAGGCGCATCCGGGTGAAAGGGTAATTAAGAGCGATGGGACAGAAAGCTGATGACAGTCGAATTTAAATTAAGTTGATAACCGATAACGGTCACAAAGTACATTCAACTTTATCGGTGACAATTATTTGGCGCATCAGTCAATAATTAAAGCTATCCCATCTGTGCAACCAGGAGAGAGAAGCCGTCTTTCACCATGGATGCTCTATAAATATCAAGGGCATTCTTCAGAGAAGGGGTTCACCATTTTTTTTACAATATTTCGTTCCATAAGTTCACGTCTCTATCCATAGTTTTCCTTTTTCCTTTTAAGGCGGAGCAAGAGAAGAGTGGTGGTGTCGGAGATCGCTCAGGGAAACTCGAGAGAGAACCTTGGGGCGTAAGAGCAGAGAACGGGGAGACTCTCGTGAGAGCGAGAGTATCTTTAAAGCACGAGAAGAAAATAGTTTAAACGCCTGGCAACAAGAGATTGCTATTAGGCTCTTAATTCTATACTTGCATTGTTATTTTGTACTTCATCTTCATATTTATAAAATGGAAGTTTTATTTCTACATCTGTTCACTCTCTTAATATGCATGAGTAGCTAAACTAGTCGGATGGGTTGAGAAGAACTAAGCTAACATGACCTAGGAAGTTTTTTGCTTGCGATTGTCTTGTTTTATGTTGTGCAAAGTACCCTTTAGAGTTACTCGAGAGAGAGTCTAAAGAAAGAACCTAATGTCTCGAGAGAGCTAGGTTAGAATCTAGACTCGAGAGAGCAAGATTAGAACTGCATAAACAAGAGATAGGGACTTAGAGATAAGCTTTGTTTGTCAACCTGCATCGCATGCATCCTAGAGATGGGAATGATATTATGTGGTCGCATATTTGTGTGGATGTCCTGTTGTCATCGCATAAATAGAAATAGAGGTTTATGTGTAGACCCTGTAGACTTGTCGCATATATCGCATGCGTTCTAGCCTTAGAAGTCGTGGTATTCGCACTGAGAGGTGGTTTACAGTTGTATGCATGTTGCATGATCGCATAGCATGAACGCATTATAGGGAGTGTAGCCGAAACCCTTCTCAACCTGTTCACCGCATATTCATTGCATCTTCTGTTTACCAACTTTTTTCAAACTCCGTCGCATTTATTTATTTTTCATCAACAAAAATAAAAGCCCAACACTGTATTTATTTATCCAGTTACCGCAATTACCAACACAATCTGTTTTCACAAGTCTCTGTGTTCAACCTTGGACTTACCAAGAAACTCAGAGGAATTTACACTTGGATTCCGTTGGGGAAACTTGAGTGCACAATGAAAATCCATCAATGCATATCATCCACATTTCCATTTCACAAATACAACCGTCAAGTTTTTAGCGTTGCCGGGGACTTCGGCAAGATAGTTTGCTAATGGTAATTTTTTTGATTTCTTTGCAGACTCTCAATCTCTGGCGAGTTACGACCCGGAGATTAAGAAGACTTTTAGACGAAGATTGAGAGACCGCCAACAACAACCACAATCAGACAAAGAAGAGATGGCGAAGCAGCCTGAAAATGGAGCACCAAATGATAATAATGCCATGGCGAATCCAATTTTGCTGGCAAACGATCGCAATAGACCCATTAGGGACTATGCATCGCCAAACCTCTTTGATTTCTCTCCGGGAATCATGAAGCCTGCCCCTCGACGGAAGTAAATTCGAAATGAAACCGGTGATGCTGCAGATGATCCAGACTGCAGGTCAATTTCGGAGAAGGCGTGACGAGGACCCGCACGCCTACCTCCGAGTTTTATTGAAATCTGCAATACTTTGTGTTCCCGAAACATCTCTGCTGAAGAAGTTCGACTAACGTTATTCCCATTTTCTCTCTGTGATCAGGCTAGGAAATGGGCATATTCTCTCGAGCCGAGAAAGATCACTTCTTGGGAGCAGGTAGTGGAGAAATTATGAAGAAGTATTTTCACCCTACCAAGAACGCAAGACGAAGGAACTGATTACAAATTTTGAACAAGACATGGATGAATCGCTCAGCGATGCTTGGGCGAGGTTTAAAAAGTTTGATCCAGGATTATCTGCATAATGGGTTACCAGACTTGCCTTCAAATGGAGATTTTCTATTCATGGTTTAATTCCCGCTTCACAGGACACTACCAATGGGCAGCCGCTGGTAGTCTGCTCGACAAAAAAATATGATGAGGCGAAGAATATCCTAGATCGGCACTCTAAGACATTGAAGATTGGAGCAGAGAGTGACCAGAAGATTGAGATAAAAGACTCTGACGTAAACAATGGTGCTATTGCTTCATTACAAAAATCAGATGACCACAATGATAATTTGATCCAAGGAATTGGCGATCAACAGCCAACACCCGCAAGTGGGCAAATCAACACAATCAGTCAAACACCGATAAGTATGCGACTGTGCGGTGATGGAGACATGCGATGGAAGATTCCCCGCAAAATCCACCAATCTGTATACTTTGTAAAGAATAACCCCTTTTCAAACACCTACAACCCCGGGTGGAAAAACTACCCCAATTTTTAGTTGGAAGAATCAAACAACAAAATTTCCAACCTGTGGCGCAAAAAAGGGCCACAAGGATTCTTCCTACGCAACAACGGTCAACCGAGCAATTCAAGCAAGTAGCTCACAACAACCACCGCAATCCTCTTCTTTAGAGAGCCTAATTGAAGCAATATATAGAGAAAAAAATGAAATCGTGCTTCAAAGTCAAGCCACGTCCATCCACAATCTCGAATTACAGATGAGCCAGATTGCGAGTGAGCTGAAAAGTAGACCAAAAGAAGCGTTGCCAGCTCAATTGAGCTCCCTCACAATGTTGGGGGTAACGGGAAGAAACAATGCTTAGCAGTCTCCTTGCTAAGCGACAACATGACTGCGGAAGTAAGGGAAAAGCACATTATGACCAACTTGAATGCGGTGACAACCGAAAACCCGTTGACCTATAATTTAGAGAAGCCCGAGAGAATAGACCCTGAAGTTACGTCCACCCTTAAGCCTCTAGATCTTGGATAGAAGAAGTCCAACCACTAGTAATTCTGCAAAGACTGAAAGAGGAACAAAATGAGGAAGGAAAGATCGCAATAGTGGCTGTAGCGTAAAATGCTATGATCCCACCTAAAATGGGCGACCCAGGAATCTTCACGATCCCATGCTCTATTGGAGGGACCTTCAGTGGCCAAACACTATGCGATCTTGAGGTATGTATAAACATAATGTCGCTATCAGTCTTCAACCAATTGAATGCCAACACACTTATGCCACAAAGGAAACTCTCCTGCTCGCGAACAGATCTCAAATTTAACCTGAAGGGGAGTTGAAAAATGCCATAATTTCAATCGATAAATTCATCTGCCAGCAGACTTCCTCATTTTGGATTATAAAGCGGACGAAAGTGCGCCCATCATATTGGGACGACCATTCCTTTCAACAGATCGCGCTCAAATTGATGTGCGCAAGGGCAAAAACTTTACGGTTGTATTTGTGAAATGGAAATGTGGATGATATGCATTGATGGATTTGCATTGTGCACTCAAGTTTCCCCAGCGGAATCCAAGTGTAAATTCCTCTGAGTTTCCTGGTAAGTCCAGGGTCGAACACAGGGACTTGTGAAAACAGATTGCGTTGGTAATTTTTATAAAGACTTTGCGGTAACCGGATAGATAAATACAGTGTTGGGTTTTTGTTTTCGTTGATGAAAAATAAATAAATGCGGCGGAGTTTGAAAAGAGTTGGTAAACGGGAGATGCAATGAATATGCGGTGAACGGGTTGAGAAGGGTTTCAGCTAACACTCCCTAGAATGCGTTCATGCTATGCGATCATGTAAAACGCATACAACAGTAAACCACCTCTCGGTGCGAAACCACGGCTTCTAAGGCTAGAATGCATACGATATATGCGACAAGTCTACAGGGTCTACACATAAACCTCTATTTCTATTTATGCGATGACAACATGACATCCACACAAATATGCGACCACATAATATCATTCCTATCTCTAGGATGCATGCAATGCAGGTTGACAAACAGAGCTTATCTCTAAGTCTCTATCTCTTGTTTATGCAGTTCGAATCTTGCTCTCTCGAGTCTAATTCTAACCTAGCTCTCTCGAGACATTAGGTTCTTTCTTTAGACTCTCTCTGCGAAGTACTTCTAAAGGGTACTTTGCACAACATAAAACAAGACAAGCTCAAGCAAAGAACTTCCTAGGTCATGTTAGCTTAGTTCTTCTCAACCCATTCGACTAGTTTAGCTACTCATGCATATTAAGAGAGTGAATAGATGTAGAAATAGAACTTCCATTGTATAAATATGAAGATGAAGTATAAAATAACAATGCAAGTATAGAATAAAGAACCTGGTAGCAATCTCTTGCTGCCAGGCGTTTACGCTATTTTCTACTTTTGCTCTAAAGATAATCTTGCTCTCGCGAGAGTCAGCCCGCTCTCTGCTCTTACGCCTCAAGGTTCTCTCTAAAGTTGCCCTGAGCGATCTCCGGCACCACCACTCTTCTCTTGCTCCGCCTTAAAAGGAAAAGGAAAAGGAAAACTATGGACAGAGGCGTGAACTTGTGGAACGAAAGATTGTAAAAAAAATGGTGAACCCCTTCTCTGAAGAATGCCCTTGGTATTTATAGAGCATCCATGGTGAAAGATGGCTTCTCTCTTCTGGTTGTAGAGATGGGACAGCTTTAATTGTTGACTGATGCGTTGAATAATTATCACCGATAAAGCCGAATGTACTTTGTGACCGTTATCAGCTGTCAACTTAATTTGGATTCGTCTATCATCAACTTTCTGTCCCATCGCTCTTAATTATCCTTTCACACGGATGCGCCCACCATGTTGCGCTGACCAAGTTGCGGCGATCCTTCTTGGGCGAATTTTTGCAAGCACGATCAGCGTAAAGCCTTACGGTGAAGTTGCGCTCGACCAATGAATTCCTATGATCGCAATATTTGCATTGCGTTAACACATATTCTGCACAAAAATACAAAAAACAACTGTTCTAATGTGCTGAACGCGTGCGACTGCAATATCATGAAAACGATACTTAATGGACACAAAGTGCATATTTCATCAACGCAATCCAACATAGTTTAAGAACTTAGCATTATGATAACGTGCATTTCTGCCTGTTATCAAGTTGCGCTTGTCAAACGATTGCAATCATCGTGTAGAGTTGTGGTACTAAGCAAATGCGGTCACTAAATGATTGCGATTACGCGATAACGCATACTAATGGGATCAACGCAAGGTTGGTGGAATGAACGCATCAATGCATCTACTTCGAGAAAATCAAAAGATGATGTTGACATTTCACTTACCATGCCATTGACAGCAGAGGTTCAGAAAGAACTAAACGCGCCAAATTTTAGAACCAGAGCAGTCCATTAATGTTGTCGGTAATCCAGGCTCTATATAAAGAAGCTAATGAGCAGAAATTCAAGTTATCCAAGGTTTTTGCCTGAGGTTCGCCTAGGGCGGATCCTTGTGATCTAGACAAAATGCGTGAGAAGACGCTTGAGAGTTCTTCATCTCTTTCATCCATTTTGAGTGACAACCGGAGCCTTCGACCGGAGCTAGATCTCAAGAGAGTCAGCTCCACCACCCATCCATGGCACCACCAGCAGCCTTGATGCACATCCGCTGGAATCAAGTCTTTGTTTCCAACCGTCATTTCATTTTCCTTTCTTTTCTTATATTGTATTATATACATTTTGTGATTAAGGAATTAATACATTTTGTATTCAATACATTTCTATGTTTCTTCGATTCCATCTCTATCTTTTTTACTTAGCATCTTTACTTTCATTGCAACACTTAGTGAGATTGCTTGGGTATCGCATACTTAGTCATGTGGATTAGGGATATGAAACATGTAGCAGCCCATCGAGAGGTGTGCATTGCGTGAATGTGTGAGTAACCTTATTTGCTTAGTGTGAGGCTGCGACAACGACTGTCTATAGACTAACACACTGCTTGTTTATGAGTAAAGTCAGCAACAACCAATTGCCCGGGAGGGTAAGTGGTTAGTCGCATTAAGCAATGTATGCATTGTTCACTAGAGATAAGAATAATCTTAGGTTAGCCAAGTTCATGTTGTTACCTTGTTCTATGAGCGCATCATTCATCATTTAGGCATACTTGGGAGAGTAGTCTAAAACCCAAATCTAAGACTCGAGAGAGCGAATTGGAATGCATAGGCAAGAACGGGGAACTTATAGATAAGCTCCATTTACTAACCTGCATCGCATGCACCCTAGGAATAGGTATGATATTATGTGGTCACCTTATTTGTGTGTGTGTCACTTTGTCATCGCATAAATAAGAATAGAGGCTTATGTGTAGGTCCTATATACTTATCGCATATATCTCATGTGTTCTAGCATTAGAAGTCGTAGCATTCGCACCGAGAGGTGGTTTACTATTGTATGTGTGTTGCATGATCGCATGGCTTACGTTGACTAAGGTTGCCCTTGCGATCACTCTTAAGTATTGCAATGAAAACATCTCCGCATTTTATCTATTTTTTCCCATTTATTTGTTTCATGTCAAGAGTTGTCGTGTCTCTACCTCTCATTCATATTCTCATTGTGTTGTCTGTTAGCTAGAAGTAGGAGTAGTGTTAACGTAGAAACCTTCCCATCCATTCTTTTATTCAAACCGTCGCATGCACATTACCGCATTCATTTTGCTACAAGTCCCTGAGTTCGACCTCGGATCACCCGAGAAACTTACGTGAGCGCAAGAAAACTTGTGATAGGATGCATGGTCATCGCATACATTCATTAACGCATAGTCATTCCAATGCATGACCATCGACACATGACTATCAATGCATACCTTAAGAACATGCATCGCATATTGCGTCCAAGGGATTTTAGTTTTCGAGTAAATTGACATCTAATTTCCTGTCACCAAGTTTTTGAACTGTTGCCGAGGACTTGGCAGCTAATTGTTTGTTGAGTTTTGTGTCTCCGCAGGCAACCTTTTTATCTTGGGAATATTGTAGCTTGTGCGACCAAGATGTCCATTTACTCGACAACTAAAATCCCTTGGACGCAATATGCGATGCATGTTTTTAAGGTATGCGTTGATGGTCATGCGTTGGAATGACTATGAGTTAAATGAATGTATGCGATGACCATGCGTCCTGTCACAAGTTTTCTTACGCTCACATCAAGTATAATGCGAATGCAAGTTTCTCGGGTCATTCGAGGTCGAACTCAGGTACTTGTAGTAAAATGAATGCGATAATGTGCATGCGACGGTTTGAATAAAAGAATGAATGGGAAGGTTTCTACACTAACACTACTCATACTCCTAACTAACAGACAACACAATGAGAATATGAATGAGAGGTAGAGACACGACAACTCTTGACATGAAACAAATGAATGGAAAAAAATAGATAAAATGCAGAGATGTTTTCATTGCAATACTTAAGAGTGATCGCAAGGGCAACTTTAGTCAACGCAAGCCATGCGATCATGCAACACACATACGATAGTAAACCACTTCTCGGTGCGAATGCTACGGCTTCTAATGCTAGAACGCATGCGATATATGCGATAAATCTATGGAACCTACACATAAGCCTCTATTCTTATTTATGCGATGACAAAGTGACACACACACAAATAAGGTAACCACATAATATCATACCTATTCCTAGGGTGCATGTGATGTAGGTTAGCAAACAGAGCTTATCTCTAAGTTCCCCGTTCTTGCCTATGCGTTCCAATCCGCTCTCTCGAGTCTTAGATTTGGGTTTTGGACTACTCTCCCAAGTATGCCTAAATGATGAATGGTGTGCTCATAGAACAAGGTAACAACATGAACTTGATTGACTTAAGATTATTCCTATCTCTAGTGAATAATGCATACATTGCTTAATGCAACCAACCACTTACCCTCCCGGGCAGTTAGTTGTTGCTAACTTTACTCATAGACAAGAAGTGTGTTAGCCTATAGACAGGCATTGTCGTAGCTTCACATTAAGAAAATAAGGTTACTCACACACTCACGCAACACACACCTCTTGGTGGGTTGCTACATGCTTCATATTCCTAATCCACATGACTAAGTATGCGATACCCAAGCAATCTCACTAAGTGTTGCAATGAAAGTAAAGATGCTAAGTAAAGAAGATGGAGATGGAATCGAAGGAACATAGAAATGTATTGAATACAAAATGTATTAATTCCTTAATCACAAAATGTATACAATACAATATAAGAAAATAAAGGAAAATGAAATGACCGGCTGGAAGCAAAGACTTGCTTCCAGCGGATGTGCGTCAAGGCTGCCGGTGGTGCCATGGATAGGCGGTGGAGCTGACTCTCTCGAGATCTAGCTCCAGTCGAAGGCTCCGGTTATCACTCGGAATGGATGAAGGAGGTGAAAAACTTTCAAGCGTCTTCTCACGCATTTTGTCTGGATCACAAGGATTCGCCCTAGGCGAACCTCAGGCGAAAACTTTGGATAACTTGAATTTCTACTCATCGGCTTCTTTATATAGAGCTTGGATTACCGACAACATTAGTGGACTGCTCTGATTCTGACATTTGGCACATTTAGTCTTTTTTGAACCTCTGCTGCCAACGGCGTGGTAGGTGAAATGTCAACATCATCTTTTGATTTTCTCGAAGTAGATGCGTTGATGCGTTCATTCCACCAACCTTGCGTTAATCCTATTAGTATGCGTTATTGCATAGCCGCAATCATTCAGTGACCGCATTCGCTTAGTACCGCAACTCTACACGATGACTGCAATCACTTGATGAGTGCAACTCCTATGCAATGGATGCATGTGACTGATTACCGCAACATCCATACATTGATCAAACGCGTTTGCCTTTGCGATGGAGAGTTTCTCTGCATGTGGTCGTCTATGCGGTGGTCCGGTTTCCACGTTTGCGTCTACTTCTTGCGTTAGTTACAAAAATAGAACATTGAACGCATAATATCGCATAATAATGGGTTAGCCGAGATTCATCATGTTGAACGACGCAAGCTCACTTTTCTCATGGATTCCTAGCACAATTGTCGCATATTCTGCTTAACAGTCCTCATAATTCTAAGTAAAAGGCCTAAGATGACATGCATTTCTGCCTGTCATCATGGTCCTTCAGAAGAGCATGGTCATTTTGTGCTTGATAATGAGAGATTAGCAGGATTGATTTCTAGGGACTGTGGTTCTTCAGATATGTGTAGACCTATAGTAGTTGTTAATGAGAGATCACCAGGATTGAGTTCCACATCTTCATTTCATAGAGGGGAATTGATTATGCCTGGTACCTCTTCATCTGAGACAAATGTTGAAGTTTGTCAACTTTTTTTTAGTAAGAGTGACTTAAAAATGAGATTGTCTATTCTGTTCATAAATAATAATTTTGAATATAAGGTAAGAAAGTCAACTAAGTCTTTGTTTACTGTCAAATGTATCAAGGATAATTGTAAGTGAAGCCTTCGTGCAGTGAAAATCTCAGGGTATGACATATTTAAGATCACGAAGTATATGCGGTTGCACACATATTCTATTAGAATTTTAAATCATGACCATAGATAAGACTAATCGAAGACAAGTTTACAAGCATAGGACGTGTTTATAAATCTCGTCACATTGTTGAGGATATGAGGAAAGAGTACGGTATAAACATAAGTTACGATAAGGCATGGCGTGCAAGGGAAACCACTTATGCTCTCGCTAGGGGTACTCCATAAGAGTCATACACTGTTTTACATGCATATGGTGAAGGGTTAAAAATGGAGAATCCAGGTACAAGGTTTGAAACCGAATTTGAAAATGATGTGCATTTCAAGTATATGTTTATGGCATTAGGACCTTGTATTAGAGGTTTTGCAAGTTGTCGGTCTGTGATACAAATGGACCATGTTGGTTGGCGTTTCCATGGATGGTAACAACCAAGTATATCTACTAGCATATGCCTTAGTGGACAATGAAATTGATCGAGCTTGGAAGTGGTTTATGTTGAATTTGAAGTGTGCCATTGGATAACCCCCTAACTTGGTGTTTTTGTCTGATCAAGCGATATCTATTGGCAATGCCATTCGTGCAGTTTTTCCTACGACATTTCATGGATTGTGCACATAACTCATAGAAAATAATATTCTTTCCAACTTTAAGGGCAGTACGATTGTTGGGATGTTCAAAGATGCAGCAAAGGCATTTCGCATGTCAGAGTTCCAATCACACTAGGACCAACTATGTACCTTTTGAAATGGTGTTGTATCAAAATATTTGGAGGATATTGGTCATGAAAGGTGGGTGTGTGTTTACTAAACAAAATGAAGATACGTTAACATGACGTCTAATAGTGCAGAGTGTTTTAATTCATTGACCAAAGAATATTGATAGTTACCCATAATGTGCTTATTGGAATATGTCTGAGGCCTCATCTAGTCATGGTTTTATGAACGGAGAAATTATTGGGCATCTCGAACAACGTCACTGTGGGACTATTGTAAAAATCGATTAGCAAGTGAGTGTGACGAGGGCAGACGATATCGAGTTGAGCCGATTGATTGTCATAGAATCCATGTGTGGGATAATCGATTAGACAGTATTGTGAACCTCCATACAAACGAATGTACGTGCAAGGAATTTGACTCACTCGGTATCCCATGTTCGCATGCAATTGTGGCTGCATGAGAACAAAACATCCCCATCTGAAGTCTATGCAGTCCATTTTATAGCGTTGACTCCCTTATAGCTGCTTATTCAGAGTTCGTAAATCCACTCGGTCACATATCTAATTGGAAAAGAACTTCGGGATATGTGGAAAAGCATATTACACCTCCTAAAAGAGTGGTACAGGTCAGACGACAAAGAGTATAAAAAATACCATCAAGAGGAGAACACTGTAGAAAAATAAAATGTGGTAGGTGTGGGAACTATGGGCATAATTGACAAAACTGCAGTGAACCGCTCACGTCCTAGCGATCTAAATTAAATCCAAATGATTCAAATGTCGGTCGAATATGATTTTTTATATGCCACTTGTAATCCTCAATGTTCATAGTCGGACTTATCAATTTCAAATATATATCTTTTTCTCTTTATACATTCACGAATCTTTCTGGAAATGTCTCGCTCTCTCTAGATCTTGCTCTCATTAATCTTGCTATCATTTACAAAACTTTACTCAAGTTTGTCTGTTCACAAATCTTTGGAAATGTCTCGCTCTCTCTAGATCTCACTTTCGCTAATCTCGCTGTCACTTACACAAATTTACTCAAGTTTTTCTATTCACGAATCTCTAGAAATGTCTTGCTCTCTCTAGATCTCGCTCTCGCTAATCTCGCTATCACTTACACAACTTTACTCACGTTTGTCTATTCACGAATCTTTGGAAATGTCTCGCTCTCTCTGGATCTCACTCTCGCTAATCCTGCTATCACTTACACAATTTTACTCAAGTTTGTCTATTCACTAATCTCTGGAAATATCTCGCTCTCTCTGGATCTTGCTCTCGCTAATCTCGCTATCACTTACACAACTTTACTCAAGTTTGTCTATTCATGAATCTCTGAAAATGTCTCGTTCTCTGTGAAAATGTCTCACTAATCTCGCTAAATTTAATTAAGTGGTTGTCTATCCATGAACCTTTCTAGAATTTAATCGAGTTTGTCTATTCATGTTACGCAAATGTTTACCTATTCATGTTAGTTCTACACTGACAATTCAAATAACATGTTAGTAAAATTACATCAATAATATACATAATATACATGTACATCAATAATATGGAGCGTTCATCTACAGCTGACATGCTAACTACATCCTATAGTCACTCATCTTCTCCTAAGTGATAACAAAAGGGGAACTACCCGTCACTAAATGCTCTAAGAATTTTACTACAAATATTCCACATTCTAGTGACCATGTTATGTATTCGTAGCAATAGATCGGGATATTTTCCAACGAGATGTTTCTATGTCCAACTTCCAACGTTTGAAGTCACAATAATGAAGAAGCGATGGTAAGGTGTAAGTCAATGGTTCAAGGCAAGACTACAGCTTCTTCTTCGATGTCATGGACAGTAGTGAATCGAATACGAATTGTCACACCCCTTCCTAGATTACCCTTTTAACCTAGAAGAGAATGCAACGACAGTAGTTACTAACTTCTTGTTGGCACTTACTACCTACTAACCGACCTAATCTGATCTAAAAACCCTAAATTGCATTCATACTTATAACTATGTTGGGCAGTTTAACCAGAGTTCAACAAACACACAACTACCGGGTTTCATAAAATTGTGCATATTTACAACTTCTGTACCTTGTTCACTTGATGAGTCTAAAATGCATGACTAGTCCCTATATGACACAACACATGTGTACTAGTATTTACAAGACCAATACCTAGGTTCCTCTTTAACTTGAGTTCTTGAGTGGCAGTGCAGCAGCAGAGTTGTCTTCTGGGGAATGATCACTACCTGGGGAAGAAAACATTAAAAAAAAAATTGAGTGAGCTACTAGCCCAGTGAGTGACTTAGTTATACATAATATAAATCTCATGCATAAACTGGAAACTAACAACTGAACTATACACTATTCAAACAAATCATGATTGTATAATTTAAACTTATTATCTCTAAAGGCATAGCCTTGACATCTGGAAGGCATAGTTGTTCTAATTCTCAATTAGGAGAGAATCCGTTTGTTCAGCTCCATTCTTCAACTTGGCTTTCATACAATCTTCTAACATATTATATCTAAGCATATCAATAGTTGAGAGAGAGACCCTTTTGCTCAACTCCCAATCATAATCTAGACTAAGGTGTGGAGCCTTTTGCCATCACCTTTAACTAATTTATATTTAAATGAGAGACCTTTTTGCTCAGCCTTTCAACATTTAAGGGAGAAACCCTTTTGCTCAACCCTTACGCCTAATCTTTGTTTAAGGGAGAGTCCCTTTTGCTCACCCTTTTATCTTAACCTTTGTACTTATCCTATGTGCACATAGAGCTATACTGGATTCTATCATTAATGATTATACCTAAAACTTAGCTCAAATACCTTCTCCTAGTACTTCAATATTTAGTTGTTCATACATTATAAGAAGTGTTTTCATAGGAAGACTTACTAGAACGTGATGTCATAACACCTAGCATTAATGAAAAATCCCTCTTCCAATGCATGCTCATAACATTAAAAACACATAACTGAAATATACTTAATAGTTTACACTAGCAGGCATTCATAGTCATGAGGAAATGTAACACTAACTACTTTCTAAGGAGCTAGCATGTATTGCCTAAGCCATGCTTCAATACATCTTTACTTAGCATGCGTTGGTATGAATTTGCTTGATAACTCATTGCAAGGTAACTAATCTAAGATTAGTCTCTTATTTAAAACATGGTTTGCTAAGCATACATAGAACATTCATAAGCATTTCAAGTCACTCACAGTCTTGGTTGATCTTCTCAAGACTAACAAGCTGTTTCTATTGATGTCAACCCTTCCAACGCCTCCTGTACTTAGAATTTTCATAAGGTGTTAAGCTTGTTTATTCGACAGTCATACACACCCTCAATCCATACCATGCACCCATTGCATGTCCTAGGTGTCTTTTTAGCCACACTGCAACGCTTGGACTGCCCCTTACACATCTAAGCCTTCAGTGCCCGCTCATACAGCTCATAACACAACACAACGCACAACCTCACCTCTTGCATGTATGTCAGCCCTTGAGCTGTCAGCTTCATCAACCCAAGCAGTTACCTGCTTGTTCAAAGAATTCCAGATTCAACTTGCATCTTAAATAACTCAGTTTCTAGAGCTTTTCTCATGAAAATTCCTTTAATTTGTCTTGAGATGCTTACCTTAAAATTTGAGCTCAAGATTCTTCATGGTTTGGCCAGTATCTTCAAATCTTCAACACTCGCCCAAAATTACCCGAGAACTCGACCTCTCTACAAATTCCTCAATCTCCAGCTCAATTCCCTTGGTTTTTTCTTCTGGCAGCCCTTTTTAAATGTTGGGGTTGATGCCCCAAACTCTCGTTGGGTCTTGTAGTTTGTAAACACTGTATTGAACAAACGCTTGTGATGTAATAATATTTGATATTTTCCTCACTATGTCTATGAAACATTAGATGTTTTAATTACTTTACTACAAACCAATAAACTAAGATCTCTGGTTTCCATTATAACTTAAGCATGTATGTGAAGACATACAGGTGGATCATGTCTTAAGTAATAACTAAAATGGTCTGTAGTATATGGATATAGGAGGGAAATATTATCCTGGTAACGCTACGGATGTGACCCGCTTTTTTGAATAGTTACAAGTGTTGTGACTTGCTACAGATGGTCTAATTCTGATCATTCATATGGAGACATTATGAGCGAGGGTGTCCTTGATAATGGGCAGAAATGCACGTTATCATAGTGCTAAGTTCTTAACCAATGTTGGATTGCGTTGATGAAATATGTTAACTTGCGTCCATTAAGCATCAATTTCGTGATATTGCAGTCGCATGCGTTCAGCACATTAGAACAGTTGATCTTTGTATTTTTGTGCAGAATATGCGTTAACGCAATGCAAGAATTATGATCATAGGAAATCAGTGGTCGAGCGTAACTTCACCGCAAGGCTTTGTGTGGATCGTGTCGTAAACATTCGCCCAAGAAGGATCGCCGCAACTTGGTCAATGAAACATGGTGGGTGCATTCGGGTGAAAGGATAATTAAGAGTGATGGGACTAACAGTCGAATCCAAATTAAGTTGACAGCTGATAACGATCACAAAGTACATTCAGCTTTATCGGTGATAATTATTCGGCGCATCAGTCAGGAATTAACACTATCCCATCTGTACAACCAGGAGAGAGAAGCCGCCTTTCACCATGGATGCTCTATAAATACCAAGGGCATTCTTCAGAGAAGAGGTTAACCAGTTGATTAGTTCACCATTTAGTTCACGCTTTTGTTCATAGTTTCCTTTCCATTTTAAGGCGGAGCAAGAGAAGAGTGGTGGCACCAGAGATCGCTTAGGGCAACTCGAGAGAGAACCTTGGGGTGTAAGAGTGGAGAGTGAGCCGACTTTCGTGAGAGCGAGCAGACTCTCGTGAGAGCGAGATTATATTTTAAGCACGAGTAGAAACAATGTAAACGCCTGGTAGTAAGAGATTGCTACCAGACTCTTTATTCTATACTTGCATTGTTATTTTGTACTTTATCTTCATACTTATACAATGAAAGTTCTATTTCTACATCTGTTCACTCTCTTAATATGCATGAGTAGCTAAACTAGTCGAATAGGTTGAGAAGAACTAAGCTAACATGACTTAGGAAGTTCTTTGCTTGCGATTGTCTTGTTTTATGTTGTGCAAGTACCCTTTAGAGTTACTTGAGAGAGTTTAAAGAAAGAACCTAATGTCTCGAGAGAGCTAGGTTAGAATCTGGACTCGAGAGAGCAAGATTAGAACTGCATAAACAAGAGATAGGGACTTAGAGATAAGCTCTGTTTGTCAACTTGCATTGCATGCATCATAGAGATGGGAATGATATTATGTGGTCGCATATTTGTGTGGATGTCCTGTTGTCATCGCATAAATAGAAATAGAGGTTTATGTGTAAACCCTATAGACTTGTCGCATATATCGCATGCGTTCTAGCCTTAGAAGCCGTGGTATTCGCACCGAGAGGTGGTTTACTGTTGTATGCATGTTGCATGATCGCATAGCATGAACGCATTCTAGGGAGTTTTAGCCGAAACCCTTCTCAACCCGTTCACCGCATATTCATTGCATCTCCCGTTTACCAACTCTTTTCAAACTCCGTCGCATTTATTTATTTTTCATCAACGAAAACAAAAACCCAACACTGTATTTATTTATCCGGTTACCGCAAAGTCTTTATAAAAATTACTAACGCAATCTGTTTTCACAAGTCCCTGTGTTCGACCCTGGACTTACCAGGAAACTCAGAGAAATTTACACTTGGATTCTGCTGGGGAAACATGAGTGCACAACGCAATTCCTTCAACGCATAACATCCATATTTCCACTTCATAAATCCAAGCATCAATACAAAGGAGTTTGTATAAGACCGGACCACGAAGTGTTATAGTCTCGTTACATAACGCCGTTCATGACAGAGATTTCACTTCATTACGATGACCATATGTAGCATGACCTCAATCATGAGTGAGTTGGGAACTCCTGCCTTTGAGGGCGATCCTTTGATTTGCATGGGCGCGAATGGCCAGATTGCTAACTCAAACCTACCACTTTGAGGATTCGTCTGATTTGGGAGCTGGGAACTCAGCTACACAAGATGGAATTCACTCATTCCCTGAAGTAGGGGTAAGTAGTTAGATTGCTCCCTTAGGGACTAATTCCGGGGATTGAACGATGTGTCGCCACACACCTTCTCGTGGTTCGAAAGGTGTCCGAACATAGTAGAACTATGTTGTATTGTTTATTAGAGGGATCAATGGTACTTAAGGAGTTAGATGTAATTACAAGGGCAAAACGATAAATTGGCTCAGCTGTACTTACGAGCATCTGTGAAAAGTTATCGTACTGTTGATTGGTTATATTCGATGGACACATAAATATATTTGTGGTGAAAAAAGTGCAACTGTTGGTCTTTAGTCGAATGTATGGCAGTTAACAAAAGGTAGATCTCATGGCTAAAGAGTTTAGTCAGCTATTCACGTACCGTTGGAGCTTCGAGTCACAGGTCCATAAGGCCCCCTTGGTAACTCAATGGATTCAAGTTGAGAATTAGTTTTTGGGTTAGTTTGAAGTGTTCAAATTGACAAGAGGGAGTTCGATTATATGATATGATTGAACTAGTCAATTATATATAATATGGTTGACATGATATATGAGATACATTAATTGGAGGAAAAGGATATAAATATGATTTATATCTAGTGGAGGAGATAAGAACTATGACTTATATGTTGCATATGATGTGATATTAAAACTATAGGTTATAAATATAATATGATTATATTTATTTTTAAATTAAATAATTATTTGTTTTTCTCCATAATCGCACGAGATAGTGGGAGGTTACATTCAGTTTTATAACTGAAGGATAAAATGAAAATAGTTTTCATTTTGCAAAGAGATTGGTTAATTGCTTAACGATTTAGTACACTACCCATCGTCTAGTAAATGAGAGCCTACACGATAGCTCAAGTCGTCCTAAACAATCATGTACATGCATGGATTACCCAAACGATCGTATAGTCTTTTCTAAGCGATCGCGCGCCCGAGCGATTTTACTAAACGATTGTCTAAAAAATCAGGCCCTTTTTACTAAACGATCGTGAACCTTTTGCTAAACGACCAAGCACCCGTCTACGAGATTGACACCATATCTCTCCCACTTGCTTGGCCGTGGTAAACGATCTTTGTTTCCTCCTCCCCTCTACCAAATCTAACAGAGCCCACACCTCCTGGATTCTCACTCCAAGAATATCAAGGTTTTCGAGTGGTTATGTCCTTCTTTGTTGCCTATTCGTGTTAAAGACCGTTCGGTGGTAGACGACAGCATGATTTGGTGGACGATAAACTTGGCGATCACTGTGACTGCGTGAGTTGCCATTCTTGACGAGAGCGAGAGTTCTAGGAAGAAAAGTTATTCAAGAGTTATGTCTCTTGTTCCTTTGTATTTAAGTTTGTTCAAAGCATGTCGTAATTTATTCTTAGATGCATAACTTGTTGTTTGTTTGTGAATGTGGTATTTTTGTCACAATGAATTTGGAACGATCTTGCTTCCACTCAGAGGTACTATTTGATAAGAGTTCCTTCACTAAAAAGACTCATTCAAAGTTTAGATGGTTTTGAAATTACTTCATTTGCACGAGTAGATTGCTCCAGCCATCCTTCTAAAGTTAGCTCTTCTATTTATACTAAAGTCTACATGCTAACTTTCATTATTAGACTGCCACTCCATATTTACTTGGATTCATTGAGCCTAATCACAACAGCTGGCCATTTAAATGTTAGTTTAAGCTGATCATTTCCCCTTAACCACCAATGCAACGTTCTTGTCTTCAACACTTCCATTGCAACTCACCTACTTGCCAACGCACACTCTCATGGTCGCATGCGTCAAGACCATTGCTTGCACCACCACCCAACCTTGGCTACATGTCCTTATTTAACACCTTGCCCCAAGACCAATGCATCAACATGCCTTTTGCCAAAGGCGTTGCCTTGCTATGCATCAGCTTGCTTAGTTTCCTAACCTTGCAAAGCTTGATCATCGCATGGCTTGCTCTTGGCTAGCGCACAACAACTAGGTTAACGCTTACAACCTCCTTGCCTTAATAGCATATGCATGCCCTCGCTCAACCATGCCATCGCCTATACTCTTAAGCCAACCTCGTCGCATAGCTCACAGCCTCATTGCATGGTCTTTGGCATCGTATAGCCCATCAGTTGTACACCCAATGCCCCTACATTTAGTGCCTTGCGCCCATCTTTATGTGCAACCGAGCGCTTCCTTGCTCGTGCATGGCCCTTATTTGTTGCACGATGGCCCTTACTCGATGAGAAAGTAGGAAAAATAGGGCTAACACTAGTCGGGGTGGGTGTGATCCTGAACCAGTTTTCAAGCACCCTAGGTTTTGTTCACAAAGGGCCCTAAATAGATATCATTATGTTATTTCCTCTAGGAACATAGTCCCCAAGAAAGCTTTAGCCTTAGAGGCAAATTCTTACCTTCATATCTCCGCTGAGATATAGCGGAAAGGATGGGAAACCTTAGTTAACCATCTTGGCGAGGAGGTACTCATAGTTAGAAAGTTTTATGTCAACATTGACGAGAATAGGAATTTTTCGTTAGCTAGGAGCATTAGAGTTCCCTTTTCGTCCATTCCCATCAATGAAGTCTTTGGGTTGACGGACTTTAATGATGAGTATAGTAGAGTCTGCTCCTAATAGTTCCTCAAGCGGGAGGTTATTGAGACTCTATATGGACCTAGAGTTAAGTGGGCTAGGTCACAAGGTGTTGCAGTTAGATTTAGGGGAACGGATATGTTTGTCTTTGGCCAAATATGGCATGCCTTTGTTTGTTCCAGATTAATACCAGTGCTACGCCTGACGTCATAAAGGACCGAGCCAAGCTTTTATACTCTTTATTTCAGATATGTTTGTTAACGCAGGACGGGTCATTAGGGCCTCGATTCGTCAATGTGGACGTTGTTCCATCACTAGTAGCTTAGGGCACCCTAGCTTGATTACCGAGCTATGTTGGAGTTCTAGGGTGGAGATCCCTGATGATGAAAGTGTTGGAAATTTCCTAAAACTCGCAGTTCGTAAATTTCATGTTAAATATTCTATTTATCAATAAAATATTATTGAGTATTTTATTCAACAAAGTTGTTGATATTGCATTTTATTATGAAAATCCAATAAACAAATCCATGGTTATAGTATGAATACTTTAACTTTATATGGTGACATAAACAGGTCAAGTTATAGTATATAGCCTAAATGGTCAATAAAGTATATGGATGAAGTTGGGTATCTCATCCTGGTAACACTATTGGATGCGACCCACTTTGTATACTGATACAAATGATGTAATCCATAAATCATTTATGTAGAGACATGTGAGTTGGGACATCCTATGCAATGAGTTTGCATAAGAATGGACCTCGAAATAGTCACTTTTCTTTATAATGACCGTTTACTATTAAAACTGACTATTTCAAACTAAAATTACCTAAGGTAACTCGATCTTAATCCTGAAATAACTATGAACTCCTATTTATTTCGACATTATCCTTTGATCTACATAGGTGAGAGTAGTCTAACAACACTACTCAATAAGCCTCCCATTTTCAGGATAAGACCGGATAGATAGCTGGGGACATAACTATGCAAAAATGGGATTCACTCCTACCCGTCTTAGGGTTAGCAGATAGGTTGTTCTCTTAAGTGCTGATATCTGGTCTTGAACAAAGGGCCCCACCCTCTTTTAATAGAGAGGAACATGATTTGTAAGTAGTATTATAAATCAGTTGTTCAATAGAGGATCAGTGGGAGCTTAAGGAGCAAGATGTATTCACGGGGGTAAAATATTAATTTTAACCCAACTGTTAATACGAACGACCTATGAAGGATCAACTTGCCAATTATGGTTAAAAATGGACAAAAATACATCTACAGTGAGGAGAGTGCAACTATCGAGCTATAGTGGTACGTCTTGATAGTTAACTAATAGTAATCAATTCGGTTTAAAGAGTTTAACCAATTACTTACAAATCGTTTGAGCACATGATCTATAGGTCCATTAGGTCCCTCTACTGACTCGTAAATTGGGTTAATAAATTGAGTATTATTGGATGAAATTTGAAATTAGGGTTATGAATTTGAAAGGTTCAAATTCAATTTAGGGTTTCAATTAATTGTATACGATACAATAGAAACGTTAAATTTAATCAAAATTAAATGAAATTGGAGAATCTATTAATATTTAAATTATGATTTAAGTATTAACTATATGAAATTGAATCACATTAGTGGAATTGGTGTTTTATTAATTTAATATTAATATATTAAATTAATAATTTAATTAAAAGGTTTAATTAAAATTAGAATTAGTTTTATTTAAATTAATTAATTTGAATTAATTTTATAAAATAAAACATTTAAATAAAATAATTTATTTAAATAGAAAATCATTTTTTTAACATTTTGATTAAAAAAATTATTAAATGAGTTTTAGTGGACTTTTCCCAAGTTGTGGAAAAATCCACTATCTTATTTAAGTGGTCAATCACCAAAATCTATTTTCAATTCATTAAATTGGTGAAGCAGGAGCTGACCTCTATGCAAACACTATATCCATGCAGTTTTGGGCTTATATATAGAAGCTAAATGTTGCGATTTAGGGAGCCATGCTGTGATTTTAAACCTGAATTGTTGTTGGCTTGAAAACCTGTAACCCTCACCTAAGTTCATCCAAATTCATCTCAATTTGAGTGTGTCCACCACACAATCCTCCTTGAGTTTAGTAGAGAAGATCTTGGTGGTGGTCTACTTGAAGATTCAAGCTCGAATTTCTGGATTACTTGTTGAATTCATGGAGTTTTTCTTCAAAGGTAAAGTGTAGCTCAATCCCTCTTATGAACTTCCATTGAGTAGCATGTTTCAAACTCAAATTAAGTGTAGTCAGAGTGTTTATTGATTCTGAATTCTTCCGTTGCATGTTATATAACTCCTTCAATTAGTATCAGAACATGATTTAAGCACTCAATTATCGTTAATTTGAGTTTGGTGGGTGAATTTCTAAGCGTGTTTGAATTTGTGACTAATATGGTATAAATTCAACTTTGACATTAGATTTCTCTTTTATTCCTTTGTTAAATTTGTAATTGGCTCTTGATTGATGAGCTTATATGTGTGCTCTAGAGTCTGTAATTTATTTGGAGTAATTAAAGTTGAAATTAGGTTGTAATTTGAAGATTGAAGTAACCAAGGTTGAGCAGCAAAACGGAGCTGATGTTTCTGTCTAGGCAGTGTCGCGATGCTGTTCATCGAGCGTTGCAACGCCACAGGCTTGCTAATGAACAGTGCCGCAATGCTAGGGTGTAGTGTCATAATGTTGTTCATCCCATATCAGAATTGTTCGCACGCTGCCAGTCCGGTTTACGGGTTGAAAGGATCCGGTCCGACCGGTTCTTCCTCAAACCGGTCCGGTTCAACCCCTTAAGAAGCCTTGGTGGTCCAGTTCAAGTCGTTTGGGTTCGGTTTGGGTCGATTCGAGTGGTTCTTCCTCAAATTGAAGTTGTTTCATACAATTTTGTAATAATTTAGTAATTTTGATTACTTAGAATGCCAAAGTTTAACCATATTTTTATTATTTTATTATTTTATGCATGTGACGTGTATTATTTTTTAATTAAACATGTTTGTGCATATAATATGCCATTTTAGATTTAAAATCCCACCATAGGTAAACATGTTACATGCATTATTGTATGTTATATTTAGTTATAATATATAGTATGCATGTTTAGGGTTTGTTAAAATTGATATAAGTGTTATATTAATTTTGAATACCTTTGAAGCATGTTATGGTTTGGTAAAACATGTTTATTTTATAAGTTTGTTATAAAATGAAATTAGACTTTAAAATCCATAACAAAGATGAACAATATACTCAATTAGGTTAACAACTTATTTTAAATGGTTAAAATAGATTGTACCTTATAAAATTTGATTACAAACTCAAATCGGTTCATAAACATGTCTAAGGCTGGGGGTACTTAAGTTGACGGTTTACGTAACACCTCCTACCTGAGGATTATGACCGAAGTATTAAGCATTGTTAACTGATTTTATGAGCTTGCATGAGCAGTATGAGGTTTAAACGCTTAGATATCGTAGGTTAATTTCCAAATATAAACGTTGTACTTAGATAAAAATCACATAGACTTAGGTTATTTAAAATTAGTCGTATTAATCCTAAGTAAATAAATACCCAAACATTTAGAACACTTCAGTGGGAGATTACCAATATAAAAGGATCAACGAGGTTGTCTTCTTGTTAGAGTTAAACAACATGTAGCGGAAGTATTAATGATCCATAAGCATTCTAATTCACTATTTTTGGCAAAAACTAACGCATGTTGTTTATAAAAATGAGTTTTCAGAACATACTTTTGATGAACTCTTCAAGAAAATGTCTGTTCAGCTGCTGTCTTCACTTGAAGTCAACATGAACCACCTCAAAGCCTTCTCTACTATGATCTTGGAGCTTTAGGCAGAGTTGTGGGACTCAAGAACAACTTGTAGATGTGGAGAAACAACGGAAGCTCACAACAGCAAGTTGAAGAAGACAGCTTCTTCTTCACCACGATTTTTCTCTCAAAATTCTGTCTCCATCCACCTCTCCAACAACTCCAATCTTCTTTATATATCAAGATGAACATGCAAAGAGAGGGAGTGCATGGCTTGCAGCTCATGCTTGGAGAATCAAGGTAGAGAAGATCATAGTTTGTGTGTGAGCATTAAGATGATGATAATGGAAAAAACTCTTTTTTTATTATGTGCAACCCATGCAAACGAATTTTCATTTTATTTTTAAAACAAAAAATGAATTTTAAATCATTTTAATTTAAAATTTGATTTTCTTAAATTAATTTCATAAATTCATTTTAAAAATAATTAATTTAATATCAAATATTAAATTAATTTTTGCACAATAATCATTTTTATATATTTAAATCATATTTAAATATTTATTCTCTTGTTCTATTTAATTTAAATGTTTCAAATTAATTTCTCAAGCTACCCTAAAGTGTACCCATTTACGAGCTAGTAGAGGGACCTCGTGGACCTACAGATCATGGGCTCCAACGATCCGAGATTAATCGGCTAAACTCATTAGACCGATCTAATCCCTATTCGCTAACTGATGGGTGATTCCACTAAAGTCCATAGCTGAACTCCCCTCACTATAGATATATTACGTCCACTCGATATAACCATGATTGCTCGTAATAACCCTTTACAGGTTGCTCGTAATAACGGCTGGGTCGAATCTCTGTTTTACCCCCAAAATTACTTTTTGTTCCTTAAGTTCCACTAATCCTCTAATGAACAATTGATTTATGATACAATCAGCAAATCGAATCCCTATCAGGCCAATGAGAGGGTGAGACCTCTTGTTCAACACCTAGAATCAGCACTTAAAGGAAACAACCTCTCTACTAACCCTAATTGGTTAGGAGTGAATTCCCTCTTGCACCCTATGTTCCCAGCTATTCATCCAGTCTTATCCCCAAAATGGTAAGCTTATTGAGTAGAGGCAATTGGTATACTCTCACCATTTTCAGATCAAAGGATAATCTCGAACAAACAAGAGTTCATAGTTAGCTCAGGATTAAGGTTAAGTAACCTAGGTCATCGCTTTGAAATCGTCAGTCTTAAATAGTAAACAACGTTATAAAGTAAGAATGATAAGTTTCATGGTCCGATCTTGCACAAAACTCATTTGCATAGGACACTCCCACTCCTCATGTCTCAACATGCACGAATTAGGATCACTTCGTATGTAGCACTTTACAACACTTTGTAACAACTACAGAGTAGGCTGCATCCAATAGTGTTACCAGAATAAGGTACCCAACCTTATTCATATACTATAGATCATTTTGACTATTTACTCGAACCTGATCCACTTGTATGTCTCCACATAAAATTCAAGTACTCATATAATAGTCAAGGGACTTAGGTTTATTGGATTTCTAAAAAACAATATATTCAACAACAACTTTATTTAATTCTCAGAATAAGTTCTAATGTTTACAAACCACTAGTTTTAGGACATAAAACCCAACACTTTTGAGCTTATCTTCATGACTATCACGTCTCCTCGATGTACTATCTTCCTGATGAGATGGTACTTTCTTTCGATATGTTTTTCACGTTTGTGACTCCTTGGTTCCTTTGAGTTGGCAATCGCACACTATTATTTGATGGGCAAGTGCATATCTAGAACCACTTGCAAATTTGCTAAGAATTTGCGTAGCCACACTACTTCTTTAGCTGTTTCACACGTAGCTACGTATTTTGCTTCTATCGTGGAGTCATCTATATAACTTTGTTTAATGCTTCTCCAAACTATAGCTCCTCTGTTAAGAGTGAAAACTGACCCTGAAGTAGATTTCCTAGAATCCACGCCAGTCTGAAAATCAGAATTAGTGTATCCTATAAGGATCAAATCCTTAGGTCCATACACAAGCATATAGTTCCTCGTTCTCTTAAGATACTTGAGGATGTTTTTTACAGTAGTCCAATAACTGTGTCCTGGGTTAGATTGGAACCTACTGATGACTCAAACTGCAAAGCATATGTCAGGATGTGTACATGACATAGCGTACATAAGACTCCCAACTACAGATGCATATGGAATTCTTTTCATCTCCTCAACTTCTTGATGTGTCTGAGGACTCTATTCCTTCGACAAATGAATTCCATGTCTAAAAGGAAACATACCCTTTTTGGAATTTTTCATATTATATCTTGACAACATTTTGTCAACATAAGATGTTTGAGATAGTGCTAGGGTTCTGTTCTTTCGATTATGAAAAATTTGAATCCTTAGAATATATTGAGTGTTCGTGGTTTCATGATGTGTGCTAGGAGTGTATAATGAGTGGAAATGGAAGATAAGATTGATGTGAATGAAGATGAATGGTGAATGACTTCTCTAGGTGAGAAGAATGGTTGATGTGTCACACTCATTGGATGATGGTACAAGCTTTACCTAAGCTAGATCCAAGTATAAATCTAATTTAAGTTCCTGGTAAGTCCAGGGTCGAACATAGGGATTTAGGTTAGACTAACGCAAGCCTTGCATTTGACTGATGTACAGGGGTTCTAAATAAATGTTGAAAAAGGTTATCTATACTACTTTAACTGTATGCGTACAAGAAGAAACAGGAGTTCAAGTGAAATATAGGGTCCAATGAAGGAATGGTGCTAAGTGATAAGTGAATGCATTGATCCAAGTAAGATGGACAAGAAAGAGTGGGCAAGAATAAAGATGAAGGATGCGTTGTTTACAATCAAGTGTATGTCAATACATTGGGTTTCTGTCTATCTAATCATTTAACATTTCTCAATGCAAATGCCACATGTTCCTATCTCTAGGATGCATGAGTTGGATACAAAAAATAGTAAACCAGAAGTATCTTTATCTCTAAAGCTATTGTGCGTTCTGACTTGATGCGTTTCTAGTTATCCTATTCTCTCGAATGGTTTAGCTGAGATAACTTCAACCAAGTGAATGATTAAAGCTTTTAGAATTTTAGCATGCATTAAGTCACAAACGCATTTAACATGGTAGATTGTAAGTAGAGGCAAGTGAATGGATTAAATGCACGATTTTATAAAGATTGAAACTGTCTTTACAATAAAACACTTAATCGCAAGAATGATGAATGGAAATGAAGTAAAAAGAAAAAAGTAAAGCCACATAGCTCAATTTCTTGTCCTCTTTGGCTTGATCTTAATGTGTGTACAACCAACTTGTTAAATAAATGAAGAAAAGTTCTCCCTCGAGCTTGGTTCTCTTCAATTCTCCTTGATCAACAATGATAATGGTTCTTTTCCTCCTGTGATCTTCTTGCAGCAATAACACTACTCTATTCTAAACTCTCTATGTTATGTTATGTTATGCTCTTTATGCTAAATGCTATGTGTTGCATTTTTCGGTTGCAAGTCTTCTATTTATAGGCATTTTTCGTCAACAACTTGTGATATGGCAGCATTAATTTCCATACCCTAGTCAGCCGCTTGCCATTTCAGTTGCTTTTTAAACGCCGACATTCAAATACCCATAATTGCAAGTGGTGATTTGACAGAGACAACTCGAACCAATGTATTTGCTATGCGTTGGAATTCTTCAAACGCATGCCTTTGCGTTAGTTGTGCCTGTGACACTTAGCAAAATTTACTGAAGTCCTGCGATAAGATGCGTTAGTGACACACACGGTTTTATCAAAAAGAATGTTTTTGTAAAGGTTAGTTATGTTTGAAGGATTCCATGTGTTTTCCTTTAAGAAAGATGAGATTTTATCATTAAGAATCCTGATTGTTCCAACTTTCGAGAGACAATAACTTGTATTTCTACAAGTTATCATTGAGCATCTCTCAAATCTTTCATTTGGAACCATGTGCTAACCATCTCTTTACGTGAGCAAGGAAACTTGTCTCATTCCCAATTACTGAGATATTGCCAACATAAAGTGCCAAGAAAGCTATAGTTTTGTTGACTATTTTCTTGTGTATACAAGGTTCGTCAACATTCTGTTCAAAGCCATAAGATTTGATCACAGTGTCAAATCTTATATTCCAGGATCTAGAAATTTGTTTCAACCCATAAATGGATTTTTTAAGCTTACAAACTTTTTGTTTTTGACCCTATTCAATGAACCCTTCTGGTGAGACATAAAAATACTTTCATCAAGATGGTCGTTCAAGAAAGTCGTCTTGACATCCATTTGCCATATTTCATAGTCATAATATGCGAGAATGGATAGAAGTATTCATATCGATTTTATCATGGCAACAGGAGAGAAGGTTTCTTCATAATCAACACCCTCTCTTTGGGTAAAATCTTTTGCCACGAGTCTGGCTTTATATGTTTGCACTTTTCCAATTTGGTCTATTTTTCTCTTGTAGATCCATTTAAACCTATAGGTTTAATTCCATGTGGTTGATCTACAAGTTCCTAGACAGAATTGGAGTACATTGACTCCATTTCTACATCCATGGCTTTTATCCATTGTTCCCTATCAACATCTTCATTGCCTGTTTGAAGGTCAATGGATCCTCTAATCCATCATCAGGTATGATTTCTTGAGTTTATGTTAGACCCATGTAGCGTTCAGGTTGATGAACAATCCTCCCACTCGTCGAGGCATTCTCAACTCTTAAGAAGGACGTGACAGGGCAACAACTGTTGTTGATGGACCAACTTGATCAACAACTCTTGTTGATTTTTCTATAGTATCTTTGGTCATTTCTTGCAATATTAGTTTACTGCAAGACTGATGCTTTTTAATATGATCTTCTTAAAAAATTGTAGCATTTATCGATACAAATACTTTATCTTCTTGGAGATCATAGAACAATTTATCTTTTGTTTCTTTAAAGTATCTTACAAAGAGGCATAATTTCGAACGTCGTTCCAATTTCTTAAGATCTTGTACCAACACATGTGCTCATCCCTAGATTCGGAAATGACGTAAACTACTTTTACATTCTTTCCACAAGTCATGACGTGTTTCTGAACCACTTTTTTAGGGAAACATGTTCAAAATATATACCGCAATTTGTACTACATACCCCTAAAAGGATTGAGATAACTGAGCGTAACTCATCATTGAACGAACCATGTCTAACAAGGTTCGATTTCTTTTTTCTACAACACCATTTTGTTGTGGTGTTCTAAGTGCTATGAGTTGGGATTGATCATGATCTACTAAATAGTTCTAGAATTGTAAATCTATATAATCACCACCTCGATCTGATTAAAGTGTTTTAATTCTTTTACCTAACAAGTTTTCTGTTTCGGTCTTAAATTCTTTGAATTTTTCAAGAGTTTCAAACTTGTGACTTATTAAGTAAATATAGCCATATCCAGAATACTCATCAATAAAATTGACAAAATACTGATATCCACCTCGAGCTTTTACATTCATCGAACCACAAAGGTATGAATGTATAAGTTCGAGGGGTTCTTTGGCATGAAGACCTTTTTCAGAAAAGATCTTTTAGTCATTTTCCCTCAAGACATGATTCACATGGAGGTAAAGAACTGTCTTCTAACTGATTTAGACGATCATTTTTAACCAATCTCTCAATCCTGTTGAGATTAATGTGACCAAGTTTGAGGTGCCAAAGATAGGTGTTAGGAGAAATTTTTCGTTTTTTATTTTGAGTCTAACCGTTTTAAACACCTATATATTTAAAATACCTTTTGCTTCAGTTCGTTTTAATATGGACAAGGTATTTTCGAGCCTTATAGAATAAATATGAACACCTCTTGAAAAAATGAACACTTCACTGACTTTAAAAGATATTTTGTACATATTTTCTAGCAGACATGATATAGAGATTAAATTTCTTTTCATCTTAGGTACATAGTACACATTTTTTAATAAGATAAAAGATTCTCCAAAAAATAGTTTGACATCTCCCATTGCTTCAGCTGAAATGACTTCTCCTACTCCCACCTTGAAAGTCATTTCATATTTAGAAAGTTGTTTCCAAGAACTAATTTCCCATAGAAAAGTGCAAACATGGTTAGCGGCGCCTGAATCTAATATTCAAGTCAAGTGAGAATTTTTCACTAGACATGTTTTAACTACTAGTAAATCTGATTTACCTTGGCTTGCCTTTTCTGCTTTCTTCTTAGCCAAATACTTTGGGCAGTTACGTTTCTAGTGCCCATCTTCTCCACAATGGAAACATTTTCCTTGGGAGTTTTGTTTTTCTTTGTCGCGGGTTTTTTATTCCCTTTTCCCTTCTTCTTCATCTGTACACTTTTGTCTTTGGATGATGATGGGACAAATTTCTTTTTGTCAAAGGGTTTTGTTCCTGATGAAGAACCCTTCAGAAACTTTTTTTTTATGTGAAACAACATTTGCTTCACTTTCTTTCAGCTTCATCATTGATTGGTAAGTCTGGAGTTCGTTCAACAACTTAGTAAAATTATGATCAATCTTATTCGTTACTGCATTAGTACGAAAAGTCAGATAGCTCTTTGGAAGAGATTCTAATATCATACTAACTTGATTGGTTTCATCTATGGTAGCTCTGTGAGCTTTTACAATATTAAAATGAACCAACATGTCTAGGATATGTTCCCTGACATTGGTTCCATCTTTCATGGACGAGTTATAAACATACTTCATAGCCTCATGTCGTACAGAACATGACGGTTGCCCCAACATTTCCTATAAAGATGCCATTATCTCACGGGCTGTGAGCATGGCCTCATGTTTTTATTGAGCACATCTGATATGCTCGCTAAGATGTAAGCCCTAACTTTCTCGTTTTCCCTAACCCATCTATCATAGGCATCCCGAACGTTTCAGTTTGTAGTTGAACTAGGAATAGGAGGACAATCCTCCATTAAAATAAATCTCAAATCATCAACAACTAATATTGTGTTTATATTAGCTTTCTAATTGGAGTACTCTTCCCCATTAAATTTCTCGAAAGCGAGAAGTTGTATAATTGAGTTCGACATTACTGAAAATTTTAAATAAATTCTATTAAACTTATGCATCTAAATCCAATTTTAGCAAAAAGTAATAAAGTACTCATATTTCTTTATTTATTTGCAATGATACTTTAGTGATTTAGAACAGTTGCTACCAAGAGGCAGTCAAATATTCCTTCACTGAAGCAAGACAATCCTGACCAAATACTATATGCAGAATAACTCTTATTTCTATAGTCCATTTGGTTATCGCTTTCGGTCAAGATCTTTACTAACATTTAGTAATTCTTATAATTGTGACCCACCATTTTCAGATCTTATAGAACAATATGAATATGCCCTCGAGTTGGAAGACAATATCCAAGACGGAACTATAAGACCTTATTCATTTATGAAGCTTGGGTTGTTCTGCATCTTATTTTACAACCCTCCGTAGGGATCACCGTGTTTAACGACTAGCTAGTGCCACATAAAAACGACAGCGGGCACAACATAGGAATCTCACGGTTCAAACTAATGGAGGAGATCGTAGGACATTGTTGACACATTTCTTTCACCCACTTATTATGAACTACTTCACCTATTCACCTTGTTATTGACCCATGCAAACACTTTCCGAATGAAGTAGTCGAGGTAAAAGCGACACGAAGCCGAGCAAGGATCTCACGATGTGAACTCTTAGGGACGTGAGAGTTTAAAAACTATATATTGAATATATTGTTAATCCCCCACTGAAGTGTTCTAAATGATTGGGTATTCTTTTACTTAGGTTTATTACGAATAATTTTTAAACAACCTAAGTCTATGTGATTTTATCCAAGTATAATGTTTATATTTGGATTTAAACCTACGATGTCTAAGTATTTAAACCAGTTTTAAAGCTCACACTGTTCACGTAAGCTCATAAAACCAATTAGAAACACTCAACATTTCGGTCATAATCCCCAGGTATGAGGTGTTACATAAACCGTCAACTTAAATACCCCCAGTCTTAGATAGGATTATGAACCGATTGAGTTTGTAACCAAGTTTTATAAGATAACAATCTATTTTAACTTTTAAAATAAGTTGCTAACCTAAATGAGCAGGATGTTTATCTTTGTTATGGAGTTTAAAGTATAATTTCATTTTATAACAACTTATAAAATAATAGACATGCTTGCAAACCATAACATGCATCAAAGGCATTCAAAATTAATATAACACTGACATTAATTTTAACAAACCCTAACACATGCATACTATACATTGTAACTAATTATAACATACAATAATGCATGTAACATATTTTCCTATGGTGAAATTTTAAATCTAAATGGCATACTTTATGCATAAACATGTTTAATTCAAAAATAATACACATCACATGCATAAAATAATTAAATAATATAAATATGGTTCAACTTTGGTAACTTAAACAAGCAAAATAGCTAAATTATTACATAAATGGAATAAAAACAACTTCAATTTGGTGAAGAACCGCTTGAATCGACCCGAATCGCCTGAACTGGACCCGAACGGCCTGAACCGAACCACAATGCTCCAAACAAGGTTGAACTGGACAGGTCTAAAGGAGAACCGGTCGAACTAGACTCTTTACTCGCGAATCGGCTGGGAGGCGCACGCATGTGTTCTGGCCTGGGATGAACAATGTCGTGACGATACATCCCAAGCATTGCAACGCTGTTCATCAGCAAGCTCGTGGTGTTGCAACGCTCAAGGAATAATGTTGCGATGCTTACTGCACAGAAGCATCTCCTTCGTTTTTTTGCTTGACCTTGCTTGCTTCAATATCAAAGTTACAACCTAATTTTAACTCTAATGCCTCCAAATAAATTAAAAATTCTAGAGCACATATATAAGCTCATCAATCAAGAGCCAATTACAAATTAAACATAGGAATCAAAGAGAAATCTAATGTCAAAGTTGAATTTAAACCATATCAGTCACAGTTTCAAACATGCTTAGAAATTCACCCACCAAACTCAAATTGGCAATAATTGAATGCTTAAATCACGCTCTAATACCAATTGATAGAGTAAATTATGCAACGAAAGAAATCATAATCTATAAGCACTCTAGTTATACTTAATTTGAGTTCAAAACATGCTTCTCAAAACTATTTTATAAGTGGGTTTGAGTAGTACATTACCTTTGAAGAATCCTCCTCCAATTCAACAGAATATCACGAATTCGTGCTTGAAACTTCAAGTAGACCACCACAAAGATCTTCTCCACTAAACTCTAGTATGGATTGTATGGTGGAATTAGGTGAATTTGAGAGAGGGTTGTAGGTTTTCTTTTTCTGCAGTAGTTTGGTACTTATCTCAGCATGCATGCCTCTTTTTCAACCTTGAACTTCAATTTATAAGTTCAAAATATGCAGACAGTGTGTGTGCATGGTGGCCAACACTGCTTCATGAATTAATTGACGAAATGAGTGGAGATTGAGTAAGGTGCTTAGCACCAAAGTGGGATTTTCCAACTTTTGGAAATTTCCACTTTCTATTTTGTTTTTAGACTAACAAGTTGATTTTTAAAATAATTTTGTAAATAAACTGATTTATTTATATATTAGTTTTATAAAATTAATTTAATTGATTAATTTTAGATAAAACTAATTAATTAAACCTTTTAATTATTTTGTTAATTTAATATCTTAATATTAAATTAATAAAACACCAATTTTACTACAATGAATTCAATTTCATGTAATTAATATTTAAATCATAATTTAAACATTAATTAATTCTCCAACTTTGTTTAATTTCAATAAAATTAAACATTTCAATTGTATCGAATACAATTAATTGAAACCCTAATTGAATTTGAACATTTCAAATTCTTAACCCTAATTTCAAATCTTATCTTAAATACTCAATTTGCTAATCAAATTTACGAGCTAGTAGAGAACCTTATGGACCTACAGATCATGAGCTCTAACGATTTGCAATTAATTGGTTAAACTCTTTAAACCAAATTAATTACTATACGTTAACTATCAAGACATACCACTATAGCTCGATAGTTGCACTCTCTTCACTGTAGATGTATTTCTATCCATTTTAACCATAATCAGTAAGTCGATCCTGCACAGGTCGTTCATATTTACAGTTGGATCAAAATTGTCGTTTTACTCCTGTAAATACATCTTGATCCTTAAGCTCCCACTGATCCTCTATTGAGCAACTGATTTATAGTACAACTTATAAATCATGACCCTTTCTACCAAGAGAGGGCGGGACCTCGTTGTTCAAGACTAGGCATCAACACTTAAGAGAACAACCTATCTGCTAACCATAAGTTGGGTAGGAGTGAATTCCATCTTGCATCGCTATATCTCCAACTATCTATCCTGTCTTATCCCCAAAATGGGTGGCTTATTGAGCAGTGTTGTTGGACTACTCTCACCTATGCAGATCAAAGGATAATCCCGAATAAACAGGAGTTCAAAGTTAGCTCAGGATTAAAATCGAGTTACCCTAGGTCATTTTAGTTTGAAATAGTCAGTTTTAACAGTAAACAGTTGTTATAAAGAAAATTGACTATTTTTAGGTCCGGTCTTATGCAAACTCGTTGCATAGGATGCCTCTCCACTCATATATCTCTATATGAATGATTTGTGGATCACACCATTTGTATTAACATACAAAATGGGCTGCATCCAATAGTGTCACCAGGATGAGATACTCAATATCATCCATATACTTATAGATCATTTTGGATATATACTTTAATTTGATCATATTTATGTCACCACATAATGTTAAAGTATTCATACTATAACCATGGATTTATTTATTGGATTTTCATAATAGAATGCAATATCAACAATTTTATTTAATAAAATATTCAATAATACTTTTATTGATAAATAGAATATGTTAACACGATTTACGAACTGCGAGTTTAGGACATTCCCAAAAAAAAATTCACAAGGTAAGATTCATGCTCGGCCTCGTGTTGCCCTGAGTGCACCCTCCCTTAGGAAGGTATTTGTGTGGATCAATATCAAGATAAATGGAGAAAGTATTTATAGTAAGTGGGAGAAGGATGTGTTGATGTCAACACATCCTTCGGTCTTCTTCATTGGTTCGAAATGTTTTTCTGTTAGGGGTTGATACCCTAAATCTTGGGAGTCCTGTAGCTTGTAATTGTAATGTACAAATGATTTATTTATTTAATAAAATATGAGATATTTTATTCGACATTTAGTAGAATTAACCCACAAAACCAATAAACTAACATCCAAGGTTATCTTCTGTAGAGAAATACAGATGAATCATGTTTAAGTGATAATCTAAATGATCTGTAGTAGATGGATAAGGCTGGATACCTTATTCTGGTGACACTACGAATACGATCCACTTTGTAGATATTACAAATGATTGTAAAGTATTACAAATGATCTGATCTTGATCATTCATGTGGAAATATGTGAGCGGGAGTATTATATATAAAAGGGTTTGTATAAGATCGGACCACCAAATGAATAGTCTCATTATATAAAGCCGTTAATAGTAGAGACTTATATTTCACCAGGATGACCATAAATGACATGACCTGAATCCTAAGTGAGTTGTGAACTCTTACCTATGGAGGCGGTCTTTTATTTTGTATGGGTGAGAGTGGCCAAATTGCTAATTCAATAAGCCTACCATTTTGGGGATTCGTCTCATTAGGGAGTTAAGAACACAGCTACACAAGACGAAATTTACTCATTTTCTAATATTAGGGTAAGTAGATAAATTGCTCCTTTAAGGGCTGATTCCTGAGTTTGAATAATGTGACACCACACCCTTTCTTGGTTAAGAGGGGTTTGGTCATAGTTAGACTATGACTTATTGTTTATTAAAGGGATTAGTGGTACTTAAGGAGTTAGATGTAGCTACATAGGCAAAACGGTGTTTTTGGCTTAACTGTACTTACGGGCAATTTGCACTGTTGACTGGTTATATCCAATGACACAGAAATATATCTGTAGTGCAAAGAGTGCAACTGTCTGATCGACAATTAATGGATGTTGAAAATTTTCATTAAAGGAGGTTAATTAATCTACAGGTCTAGAAGGTCCCATTTGTAGCTCAAGAGGGATTATTGAGAATTAATTTTGGATTAATTTGACTTGTTCAAATTAATTGAGAGAATTAATTATATATGATATAATTAAATTAAATTAATTATTTGTGATATAATTAGTATAATGTATTTGATACATTATAATATAAAGTTTATTTTGAGAAAAATTAAGTAATTGAATATGATTTAAATACATATAAATAAATTTAGTATAAATATGGTTTATATTAAATGTCATGCATTATTGAAAAAGAAACAAACTATAATTTATATTGTATTTGATATAATACAAAAACTATAGGTTATGTATTATATTTAACATAACATATAGTTTAATATATATTATACGATAAGGTTGTTTTCATATAAACATATATATTAAATAATTTATTAAAAAAATGTTTTTGAAAAATTCATTTTTATTTAAAGAGTTTGCAGCCGCAGACCCCTCCCCCCAGTCTCTCTCTGACGTCTCTCCCTCCCTCACGCAATATCTCCCTTCCGCCAGCCGCCAGCCGCCAGCCTGCCGAGCGTCCGGCCGGCTCTCGCCCAGTCGCCCGTCGCTGGCGGGTCGCGTCGCCGCTTCTCTCTCTTCTGGGTTTTTCCGCTCTCTCTCTCTCTCACCGTGTGTTTTAGATCCGTGCGGCTGCCGGTCTCGTCCACCGTCGTCCATTGATCACTGCCGCAGGTTCGCCGTCGCTTCACGTCGCCGATTATTGGGTTCAATTTATTTAAGTTTTCTTGCTACCCATAGTTTGTTGGGTTTAATTTTAGATTTACCCACACTTTGTCGGTCTTAAATTCAAGGATTTTGAGAGTTCGGAGTGTTTCGGTGAGTTTTCCAGCAAGGTTGGGATCGACATTGGTGAGATTCCTTTGGGTTCTTGTTTAATCTTGAATACCCAATAATTTTGGCATGGATTTAATGTTATCCTTAATATCTGGATTTTAGATTTGAAATTTGGAAATGTTAGCGTGCTGTCCAGCGGATTCGAAGTGATTTCGACAAGTGTTGGTAACTCTTTAAGGTTTCCGTGGCCTCTTGGATTGTGTATTGAGGCTGTAATTTGGGTTCTATCCCCTAAATTTTGTGTTTAGTTTTTGGGACGTGCTGATTTTTTGAAGTAGTTCTGGAGCAAGTCACAAATTGGGTAAGTTATTTGGAGCCGTTTGAGGTAAATTTGTGATTTGGTACTAGTTTTTAAAGGTTTAATTTAATTTTTGGTTCATGCCTTAGGTTTTGATTCAAAGGTTGTGAAACTAGACAAGGGAGGTTTATTGCTTGCATAAAATTATCTGAGCTTAAATTCGAGGTAAGTAACTTTACTATTAAAATACCTTCGAGCCGGGCATCTCAGTTTAGATAATATTGCTTCGCTAAATAAGTTCTAGGAGCATGTTATGAGATGTTTGATATAGTTGGGCATGTTTATGTTGATGAGAAGATCGTTAGGACTTATGAGTATATGGTACGAAATCATGATGGTTGCCACGATTTACGACATTGGACCCATTGAAGATATGTTCCATGCTAGTTAAGTAGGTGATGATCTATTCCCTTATCATTATCATGATATGACTATGAGCCAACAAGTTCACTACCACGATATGATTGTGAGCCGATGGGACCATGTATGATTGTGCCTCTAAGTCACCAGTTATGTATGATAGGACATGATAGATTAATCACTTAGATGACCATCTATGATAAGTTAAATTATGCATGTCCCACTTATCTGGAAATTAAGATATAACAAAAGTAAAATTGCAAACTTGGTCCTTATGATTTGGAGAAAGTTAGCATTAGTCCCTATTGTTCGATAAAATCTTCATAACTAGTCCCTACCATAGGAATTATTATGAAATTTATGTTTAAATTCTAACTTTGAAAGCCATAAGGACTAAATTCTTAATTTTTCCATATCATAGGGATCAAATTTGTAATTTAATTTAGAACAAAACTAAGTAGGACTATGGAAAATAGCACGTGGAAGTTTTCATCTTACAAAACTAGTATCTTTTTTAAAAATTCATTCAAATAGTTCTTCTCGGTACATCTCGGGTGAGATCGACCACTGAGATTTAATTAAAAAAAATTAACTTTTTTAACTTATCGATTGTTTTAGACTTTCTCGGTGCATCTAGGGAGATTACACACCGAGATTGTACTAATTTTTCCAAATATTATGTAATTTTCCCAAATCTTATACCAAATCTTATATGTTTTCAAATTTTCTCCAAATTTGATTATCTTTATCAAATATTATATCAAATATTTATTTAATTTTTCAAAACTTTAGGTCAATTTCTGTTTCTACCATTATATGAATTTCTAAATTTCCAAATGAATTTACCAATTAGATTTTTTTAGATGGATGATTGCAGTTCGATTTTTAAATTTTGCGAAATATTAAAAAAAATTAAGGTAAGATATGGAAAATATATAAAATCTCGGATATGAGATCGATGATAATTTTTTTTAAAAAATTTAATCTTTCCCAAAAGTAAAAATGCAATCACTTGAGATCTATCTAAGAAAATTCATTTGGATAATTGGTAAATTCATTTGAAAATTAGAAATTGGGTTAAAGATGTGAAAAATTACATAAGATTTTGATATAATATTTGGTAAAGATAATTGAATTTGGAGAAAATTTGAAAATATATATAAGATTTAGTACAAGATTTGGGAAGATTACATAATATTTGAAAAATTAGTAGAATCTCGATGTAATTTGTCCCATATGTAAAGAGAAAGCCCAAAACAATTGATAAGTTAGGAAAATATTTTTTTAACTAAATCTCGGTGGTTGAGCTCGCCCAAGATGTATTGAGAAAAACTACATGAATGAGTTTTCAAAAGAGGTGCTAGTTTTGTGTAATGAAAACTTCAACATGTTATTTCTAACAATTTCCCTATGACCAAAGGAGATAGCCATATCTAACACCATTAGCATTAGTTCCCCGCACACAAAATAGCAAAGCTTCCGAACTTGCCAAGAAGTGGCATGCTCCAATAATACAGACTTCTGTAAGCTAACTCAAACACAGAAGAAAACTGGGGAAGGAATTCATTCTTTTCTTATCTTATCCAACATTTTAGATGGACCAAGGAGCAAAACGACTCAATTGCCCTAAATCTACGAGAGGAAAAGGCATCTCACCTAACTTTCAAGGAGAAAAGGCTTAAACCCCTCAAATATTCTTTTTGAAATTTTTTGAAATTCAAGAAATTGAAGGACAACTTAGACTCTTCCCCAAAGAGAGCTCTGACCTAGATGAGATTAAGAATGCCAACATATTATTTACATCAATGTACATGTTGTAATAGTCCTCCTCAAATTGGAGTATAAATGTTAATCAATCGAGATAGTGGTTGTCGTCACTTTGGTGTTGTGAGTTTGCCACTTCAGCTTTAGATTCTTTCTTTCGGACGTTTGGCATTGTGGTTGCCATCACCTATAATGCACCAACACCACACGTACCATCTGCCTTGTCCATTATTATTTTATTATTATTTTTTTATTTCAGACATGGCAAGACACACAGGGACACCTTAGAGATACGCCCAAGGACACATGAGCTGAATTAAAACTCACTAGCCCATCCCAACTTTTTAAGAACTTTTTTAGATTTTGTTTTGCCATGCCCGTCCACTGATTCTTTCTTTTATCTATTGTCTTTTTTTTTGAATTGTAGGGTTGTTATTTTGATGTTTAATAAATATTCCATAATATGTTTATATGCACATCATATATTTATTTTTGTAAAAAAAAAAAAAAGTATCCCCAACATATCATGTCCTACTTTTTTGGAAATTGACTTGTTGCCATGTTGGTGTAATGTCGTATTCGTGTTGTGTGTTAGTGACGGTGCTTCATAGCTTGTCACAGAGATGCTTGTGTGATGATTGAGGAGTCCCTTCTTAACCTACCTCATGGGGAGAAGTGTTGCTTTCTTTGATTTGTGGGGATGTGTGCTATTTTGTGGATTTATAGGTGAGCGGATTAGTAGGGTTTTTAGAGGTGTGGAGAGGGACCCTCTTGACATTTGGTATCTCATTTGGTTTCATGTTTTTTTTGTGAGCTTCAATTTCAAAGACCTTTTATAACTATTCTATAGGTGTAATCTTGCATAGCTGGAGTTCCATTTATAAGGGTGCTCCCTTCTTTATTTATTACCTTTTTCCCTTCACTTTGAAAGCAATCAAATTCATGTTTTTCTTGTGCATTTTCGGTGATCAACCCAGATGGAAATCAAATAATTTCTTTATATTTTTCTTATGTATCTCATTGTAGAGCTTGAATGATTTAGGAACGGCTTCCACCCTTCTAGATCCTAAAATGACACCAAAGACAAGTAGAGGTCCTAGAACTCAGAAGTCCAGAATTTCTTCAAGTGAGGGCCCAAATTGGGTTCTAATTGCTGGTGGTGCATTATTGAGCACCCTATCAATTCGCCTAGGTTACAAGCTAAAACAAGCATTTGACACTAGGCAGCTGAAGGATAGTGGCAGTTCTTTGCCAGGTCTCTCTCTCTCTCTCTCTCTCTCTCTCTCTTTCCTTCTCTTCTTCTTCTTCTTCTTAGACAGGTCTTGTTATTTATGAAAGATTGAAGAAAAATGCTGGGGTTGAAGCTTATTAACTTTTTTGAGTTATTCACTGCTCAGGAAATGTGAAGACTTCTGACAGAAGAAAGACTGCTGGATGCCGTTGCTCGAATGTATATTCATTTACACGAGATGATGAATGTTGCTTCAACTGTATGCCAGGTTGGTTTTCGTAATCTTTCACCTATAAGGCAAAAAATATAGTTTCGTGACTCAGTAAACTCAGTGTCCAGTAACCTTCTAAGCTAGTCATGTTGTTATGACAACGTCGGCATTTTTGGGTTTTACCTCCTATGTAGTATGGTTCTACTAATATGTTTCTTTGATCTTCTGCTGTTAACATGATCTGCATATTTCCCTTTTTTGTCAATTTAACTTTGGGGAGGAGAAAGTTGTGGGCGGTAGGAGGATCAGAAGTATGAGTTCTTGTTTCTCTTTAGGTGGTTTTCTTCTTTCATGAAAAGGGAGTTTGAGGCAGAGTTATTCCATGGGAGTTCAATAGATTTAGTGCATAGAGTTAGTTGCTTTCTATTAGATAAGTTAGGGCTTATCTGGTAGGTGATCTGGATCTGGTTCAAAAAATTTCAGATTGGCAAAATAAAATAAATTTAAGAAATAGGTGTTTGGGCATCATTTTTTGAAAACAGAATCTGGATTTGATAACTTAAACAGGCTGTATTTTGAAAACAGCTTTTGAGGTGTTCTCAAAATTTTCAGATTTGGAATCTATCATTTTTTAAAAAGCGAATCCCATCTAGCTTTGGATAGATTGCAGTTGAGAGGAAGATCCTTCTCCATGAGTCATCCAGGAAGGGGTTTTCTTCTTGACATAGCTTCTCTCTAGATTGGCCGATTGGGGGAAGGCTATTGTGAACGGTACAGTGCTACGATGCTAACTGTTGTTGTGGTGCCTTGCTTCGTCTGGAGTTTCTATTCACTAAATCACAACCTTTTTCTGTTCATCCTTCTGGAGCTCATGCCACAGAGATGCCTAGATTAGGATCCCACTGGACCTTCCCAGAGATATTGTGCCCTTCCCGGCACAAATGGTGACCAGTCCAGTTTGGATTTCTTTGTTCTTACCATGCTGCTTGGTGTTGGGGTTTCATCCTCCTACTTCGTTTGTCTTTAGGATATTTTTACCTTCTCTGATTCTCCACATAGTTTTTAGTTTTTAGTTTTCCCTTTTTAATTATCCAGACCGACAACTCCTTCCTTTCAAAGAAATAGGAAGGTACAGTTGTCAGTGGAGTTGTGAAGTTTGTTTGTGGCTTTGGATAGAGTCGTTGCTACCTATTTTTCTTCTGAGGATTCTTCTTTTCTTCTTTCTTTCCATTTCTTTCCCTCGTATTTTCCCTTTCATTCAATGGGCATTTGTTACTGGATTCAGTTTATGGCATGGGAATGAGAAAAAGGAAAAAACTTCTTAGATTTAATATTTGTGAGCCAATTGACTATTGAAAAAGAATATATGTGTGGGAGGGATTGTTTTGTCTCAATGGATATCGTAGTAGAGATTGTTGTGTCATGTGTGGGGGAAGATTTTAATTTTATAAGGTGGTCACATGTGAAATGAAGGGGAGGTAGAAGAACTTGTAGCATGAAAAGGTTTGATAGCACGAAAAGGTTTGATAAAATGATAGAACATGTGGAGTTCGAAGAAATTTGCTTCTCCGGTGGAAAATTCGCTTGATCAAGTTGGGGAAAGAGTCTGTTTACTTCTTGAATGAAAATTTACTAGGACGCAAGTATTGTATTAATATATTCAAGGACATGAGTAATTAGAAGAATCTATATTTTTACAAACCAGCAACCCATTGTTTTGATACAGGAAGTAGGAAGTTTAAATTTTCCTCCTAACATATACATGACTGAACAACAAAGAAATAATTGGGGTCGTGAATCAGTGCTGCACCAAGAAGAAACAGAAGTCAGATTTCCAGTTTCTGAAAGGTCGTAGGAATTGTTTTTGTTTTTTGTTTTTTTTTTTTTTGAGTATAACATGGGTGAAGGATTGGACATCTGATCTGAGGCAGAAGTTATGTCAATACTGTTTAGCCAAGCTCACTTTGATTGTAGGAATCGAGCTTAAAGTGAAGGAATGAAGTTTATGTTAAAAATAGGAGAGGTAGGAAAGTGATCCTAGAAAAATTGGAAAGGAAGCATCAGAGTCATCGTGTGAAAGGAAAGAAGAAACAAGAGGATTTATCAGCTAAAGAAAAATTGCAATAACGTAAGTGTAATAAGGAGTTTTTAAATTCGTGTTGAGAGGGGGAGATAGTTCCAGATGTATAAAATCAAATGGTTAAACGAATAAGATAAAATTTCTACATTTTTTTTAATATATATATATACACACCACCAGGGACGGATCTGTGAATGGGTTAGGAGGGCAGTGCCCCCTTCACATGATGTCGTTTTACAAATAAATATTATTTTTTATTACATATAAAAAATATTTATTTATGTACTGAATATATACTAATGCATGCTCCGTAAGACATCAAACGAGACCTCGCTTCAGGTGGAATTTTAGTAACCAGGCGACCATTAGGAGGCATTTTAATTTTTTTTATTTTAATTTTTAATTTTTAATTTTTTTTTTAAATTTTAACCAATTTTTGTTGCTTAGAATAAAAAAATAAAATTAACAAAATGCCTCTAACAGATTCGGACTCTGGTCGCCTGGGTACTAAACTCCCACCTCCACCACTATAGATATATATATACACACACTAGCTTAAAAAACTTCATTCATTCTTATTTTTTTCACATGAACACATGTTTATATACAAATATTTTTTAAATTTTCAGCTCGTTGGTAACTATTTGGTTATTGAATTTTAATTTTTGAAAATGAAGACATATAAACATCATTTTCACATATAAATTTTTTTACTTTGTTATTTACGTTACTCTACCATTATTTTAAAATTTCATTCACATCTATACAAGTTATTATTTGTTTTTAAAATTATGACTAATAAATATCTAAATTTTTAATTTTAATTTTAATAAGTCCCTTAAAAATGTCTAAAAAATATATGAACTTTCAATTTAGCATCTAAAAATTTCATAAAATATTAGAAATGCTTAAAAATTTAATCGTTGTACAAGACAAACAATTATTTTTATTTCTAATTGAACTTCACAATTTCAATTTTGTACCTAATAATTACATTATTTATTTTTTTTAAAATGTCTGGTATTACATATTAGACACACTAAACAAGATGCCGGTGATCTAATATATATTTTCTAAAGTTCAAGAACCATACATGACACAAATGTTGATGTTAATGGGCTAACATTTTAACCTTATATGAAGTTGTGCCCCATAACATGAAATTTTAGATTTACCACTGTCCGTATTCAGTTAGTTATGATAGTTCTGACGATATTATATGGTTTGAATATATATGGATGCATCTAAAATTATATTTAAATGAACTTGTGCCTCTTACATAAAATCTTGGATTTGCCACTGCACTATAGGTTTCCTACAAACGGACTTTTCTTCTACGTACCAATATACAAAGTTCCAACCCCATATTTAAAGAGAAGGGGATAGCCAGATTAAATCCAACTTGGTATTTAATTTGTTAAAAGTATTCTTGAATAAAGTCTTGGCAAGTATGTTTGTAATGTGCATTTTGGTAAGTATGTAGTTAAGAGAGATCTTGTTTTCAATTTTCTCTTTGGTTGTCACAATAAACCTCCAATGGTTCTTCTAAAGTGACTTTTAGTTATGATAGATGTTTTTGAATCACATTCCTTGAACTACAGCCTTCAATTTTGCTTCAACACTATTTCTAAACACAATCAATTGCTTTTAGTTCTCCTGGTGACCAAGTTTCGCAGAAAAAAAAAAAAAAAAAAAGAGGTATAATGTCAGTGTAATGGATCTTTTGTCAATTTTTGAGCTTGCCAAATCAACATTTGTGAAGTCAACATTTCTTTTCTTGGATTGTTTGAAGTACAACCCTTCTCTAGGAGTTTCTTTAAGTATTTGATGATCCTATAAACAACATTCATATTTTCTTTGATAGGATTGTTCATAAATTGACTCACAAAACTTACAACAGAACAGATATCAAGTCTAGTGTGAGTTCAACTTTCCAATGAGTCTTTTGATATTGTTCCTTGTTAACCAATGTTTTTTCTTTTCCTAAAATGTAGTTAGATCAATAGGGGTAATAGAGGGCTTACACTCTAGCATACATGTCTCCTTTTGAAGATCTAGGTTATATTTTCTATGAGATGCACAAGTCTTTCATTGAGTGAGCTAGTTCCATTCTTAGGAAGTATTTGACGTTGCCCAAATCTTTTATTTCAAACTCTTTGGCCAAAGTAACTTTAGGTATCCTATTTCTGCTTCATGATCTCCTGTGGGATAATGTCATCCACATTGAGAATAATAATCACCATTTTTCCTTTGCAGGAGTGTTTGGTACAACTTGTGATCAAATTAACATTGTAAGTATCCTTAGTTTTCACGACTTTTGAAAACTTGTTGAACCAGGCTTGAGGGGATTATTGTAGACTATCAGGTGCTTTTGGTGCCAAGTCTGGAATCTTAATCTTGGGGGGTTTAGGTAGTCTGGATTTAAGAAAATTGTGTTTGGACTGCAAGTTTCGGAAGTCTGGGTTTAAGAAAACCTGTGTTTGGGGTGTAGAATTCTTAAGTCTGGGAATGAAAGGCAGATTTATAAATCTTGAGTTTGTGAAATATTTTTTTGTTAGATTTTAGGATAGTTTAAATTTGTCATATTAATGATTTTAATATAGTTAAGTTAAAAAATAAACTAATTTTCATATTTTTGAAATATAATTTAAAATTTAAATTGTGTTAATTATATTTTTGTTATTTTAAATTGACTGACTTAAATATGTGAAAAAATTACTAATTTTTAAACACAATTTTTTGGGTAGTTTTTTCAAAATGACTGAAAATGAAATTATTCAATTTGTATATATCTAAGATCAAATTGAATATCATGCGTATATTTCTTTTGCGTTGAAGAAATTTAACTTGTAAATTAAATGTTTTTTGACTAATCTAAAATTAAATATTATTTACTATACTAATTTCAGTTTACTAGTTTATAATTCAAATTCGACTCAATTCAATTAAAAAAATTTAGTATTATATATATATATAGATTTGACAAAAATTATAATTTTCTTAATTCATTATTTTAATAATCTGATATTTTAATTTTACCGGAAAAATTAATAAATATATAACTATGATCAAATTGAATGTCATAGGTATATTTCTTTTGCGTTGAAGAAATTTAATTTGTAAATTAAATGTTTTTTGATATGACTAATCTAAAATTAAATATTATTTATTTTAGTTTACTAGTTTATAATTTAAATTCGACGCAATTCAATTAAAAAATTAAGAATATATATATTTTAATTTTGAAATAGAGATTTGACTAAAATTATAATTTTATTTAATTATTGTTTTAATAATTTGATATTTTAATTTGACTGGGTTTTGAAATAAAATTTCATAGACTTTCCTCTTTTAACTAATTAGAAATGATTGATTTTCTTATCATAATATGCTAACTTATTTGAAATATAAATAAACTTGTATTTTAATCTTAAATTAAATTATTGAAAAATTATACATGTTTTTTTTAATTGAACTACATTTTTTATTCCTAAAGTTAGTTATAAAAAAAATCCTAAAGTTTGAGTTTTAATTTTTATTTGGCCGTTGAGTTGTAAACATCCAACAATATGGTCTTTTATGTTTAAAAAATGATTCTAATTCTTCGACTTATTAAATTGACTAACTGAAAAAATGAAAATGTTATTAAATTAAATTAACCAAAAACATTATTTTCACATTGGGTAGATCATATTGATAAAAAAATGAATGGTAGTTTTCAAGCCCAAGAGAATTATTTAATATGATATTTTATTTTAAACAAAGAATGAAAGAGAGAGGATTAAAAAAAAAAAATCTAATAATAATAATAATTTTAAAAAGCTCCAAAAGAAAAAAGAATGAAAAGAAAGAGAGTGTATTTTAAAAAATTATTATCGTAATGAAAATAAATAAATAAAAAAGGGGTAGCCTATGAATTTGAATAGTGTTTACAATTCAAACCCATGGCAAAGTTTGTAGGAAGCCAAGACTTCTTAGACCCTTTGCCCCAAACAAGGATTGGGCATACCTATTCGAAGCCCAACCCTTGAAACAAGCACCCCTAAAAAAATTTATTATTATTATTATTATTATTTTTTGTTGATTCCACACCTGTAGGTACATCCATGTAGCTTCTTCTTGCATGTCTGTGTTGAGAAAGGTATTTTTTTTTGGTCTAATAGTATTTAATTTTACTACAGGGGCAAAGGTTTTTTGGTAATCAATATTGTAGGATTGAGTGAATCCTTTTGCAACCAATCTTGCTTTAAGTTTATCTATCTCTTCACTGACTTTATATCTAATGGTGAAAATCCATTTGCATCCTACTATTTTCTTCTCTAGGAGTAGGTTTGTTATTTCCCATGCAATGTTCTTTTCCAAAGCATTTGGAGAGATGTACAACCAAGGGGGTATCTTGCTGGAGCTTGTCATGGGTATTTAGGCATAGGTGACCTAGTTCCTGCAGTAAACAATTGCATCTTTTCGGGTATTTTCCCATCCATGGCATGGTACAAATCTTCTCCTTGTATACTTGTAGACAGAGATCTTGCGAGGAATTTGGAAGAATATACCCCATCCTTCTCCAAGTTTCAGACCCACATATCCCAATTTTCACTGAGGGCAGCATGTGATAATGGCTCTGATAATCTAACCCACTCTTCTGTTTCATTGTCTGTTGGCTTTCTTCTTGGCCAAATGTTCCAAGACGCCGAGAGTTTTGGAAAATCTGCTATGCATGTCTTTAAAGAGATCTCATAAATTGAAGGGAAAATGTATAGAGCTTCATTTTCCATTCATTTGTCTGGCCATAGCAGGGTGGATCTCTCCTGCCCTCCTTGCAACTAATGTTTTTGAAGACTGACTTCTTGATTCTAATTTCTATCATGTATTTTCATGGGCCCTTTGCAGATGATAGGGATGTTGAACCCGGTTTAAGGTCAAACTGTTTGGTGCTGTATTTCTTAGCTATTACCTTCCTTCAAGGTGCAATTTTTCCTTTTTGGAGTGTCCAAATCCATTTTAACAGCAAAGACACGTTTTTATGTTTGAGGCCAAAGATCCCGAGACCTTTTTCTTCAATTGGGAGCTTTACCTTTTCCCATTTGAGAAGGTGCAACCCCCTATTTCTCTGTTGCACGAGAAGGTTAAATTCCTTGTTCAACAAGACCTTCACGAAAGAGTAAATACCTTGGACTGTGTTTCGACTTCGAGGAAATCAAGTTGCATGATAAGGTTGCAGTGTTGTATAGTATCCGTTGTAGGAGTGTGGCGAGAGATCTTGACCATCTTTTTGAAAGTTGTGTAGTACGCATTTTTGGGTTTGGAGTTGCTCTCTTTGCGTGTGATTTTCATTTAGCTTGGCCTAGAGATACTTATTCCTTGGTTAAGGGGATGGAATCTCTTAGGTCTCATTTTACTTTATTGGAGCCTCTTTTTTTTTTTGGTTTGGGGTTTATTTTTGTACGTTCCATATACCTTTTTATTCTTTTTCTCAATGAACGTTTGGTTTTTCATTTGTTTTAGAACAAGCTAGGGGAAGTTAGAAGACACTTGGAGCAGATTGTTTAACTATTGAACCCTTGTGAATTCCAGGAACCTGTAAAATAATTAGTCTGTTCTATTCACTTGAACTATTGGGTAAAGGAGAACTTCAAATGATTGATAAAGGTTAGTGCGTTAAGAGAGATTAGTGTGTTAAAGAAATAGATCATTTAGAGAGATGAGTGTGTTAGGGAGACATTCCAGATAAGCCAATTCTCATTTCCAAAGGATGTATTATTGGGAAACTGGTAGGCATTGAATTGATCGTCACTAGAATCACTCAATATTGCACGTGTCTAACTTTTGCCTTGATGACTAATGTTTCCATAGATGAAGACTCCCTTTTGGCTGGTTCAACTTGTGATCTTTAAGCTGGTGGTTGAATAATTTCTGTAGCTTTTGGTTCTATTTATACTCGATCTTGTTTTTGTTCTCATGATGGTGTTGCATCTGCAGGGACTCAACGTACGACAGATTTGAAGTGCCCACCTACCGATCAAACGGTGGTTGCATCTGAGAGCGCTCTTCCTTTGGTCATGGTTCCTACTTCTGAGTTTAATAAGGAGAACGGTATTATTTGGGCATCATCTCCTGACCGGCTCGAGTTGCCTGCAAAGCAATTTCACCATTCGAATTGCTCAGACTCACCTTGTGTCTCAGATTCTGGTTCCGATATCTTCAGCAAGCGTGAAGTGATTCATAAGTTGAGGCACCAATTGAAAAGGAGAGATGATATGATACTCGAAATGCAAGATCAAATTGTTCACCTGCAAAATTCTCTTAATACTCAAGTGGCCCATTCCTCTCATTTACAGTCACAACTTGATGCAGCAAACCAAGACTTGTTTGATTCAGAGAGGGAGATTCAGAGGCTCAGAAAAGCAATTGCAGATCACTGTTTGGGGCAGGTGGGGCCCAACGACAAGTCACCTTCGACTGTAAGAAGTTGGTCGAGTGAGACGAGAAACGGTCATGCAAATGGTTATATGGATGTTAATTGCAATTTTGAGGTACCTGAGAAAGGAAGAGATGGGGAGAGAATTGAGATGTTGAAAAAAGAGGTAGGGGACTTAAAGGATGTGATAGAAGGAAAAGAATATTTATTGCAAAGTTATAGGGAGCAGAAGACAGAACTTTCTTTGAAGATTAAGGAATTGCAGCAGAGATTAGATTCTCAACTACCCAATATTTTGTAGAATCATTTCAGATTTTGTATATTCTTTGCTTGTCCCAATTTCAAATTATGATCTCAGTTTTTATTGAGCACCATCTTCTCTCACCTCCTATTTCAGTTAGTTAGTATAGGTTAGATGTTTGATGCATTGTGTTTCAATGGAGTGCAAATTTAAGCAATGAGTGATATATTTGGGGTTGAAAGGACAGAAAGGTGTCTGCCATGCCTATATCTCACTAGATGTAGTTGGCCACCTCCTCTTGCAGAAATGTATGTTTAATTGATTTATCTCATTTTGAAAAGTTCTCCCATCCCAAGTTAGTTCCAAGAGTTGGAGGTTTGGTTTTTAATGAAGAATTTTGGATCTAGAAATGCTTGTTACCAATGAGGAATTATTAGCAAAATATCTCAGCTGAAAGATGGTTACTTTCAATTCTTAATTTACCTTATTGGTATTTTATCTTTGAATATTTATAAAGGCATTATTCCAATTAGGTCTATCTTCTATTGGGTTGGCAAAATACAAGATGTTTATTCTTTGTTTTCCTCAAGAGTTCGCTCAAGTTCATGAAAGCAAAACTAAAGAATGTGTTTGATATGATACACTTGTTTTCTTTAATGGTTTTTAATACTTTTTTGAACAATTTTGATTATGAAAGCTCTCTAACAAATTTAATTATTGAAAAAAAAGACAATTTCCGTTCTCATGCACTAAAAATAGTTAATGACACAATCTTGAATCTGTCAACTATATTGCAGTCACGCCAAAGATACTTTTCCAACGTCAATAGTATTTATAAGAAAATCAGCATCAGTGATAATTTTTCTAACATCAAGAACGTTAAAAAGGTTGTGGCTAAATGATATTAAAAATAATGTCAATCACATAATACAGATTGTTTCGAGTTTTCAAATAATTGTTCTTTTAATATATGTATGTGTATATATATGTATATTATGTATGTATTTATGCATTCTTTTCGGTGAATGTTTTTCTAATATAAAACGCATGGAACAACCTATGATTGTGAGTATTCATATTGGTGTAGTTGATATTGCATTTTGCCAATGAAACATCCCTAAATGTGAAAACTCAAACAGTGGTTTTGTGAATGTTACTCTAAGAGGCTGTTTGGGATGTAGAGTTGAAATAGGATGTCTGAAGTTCATGTCTGTAGAGAGTTCATATGTCAGTGTTTGGGGTATAAAGTTTATATATCTGGGTTTTAGAAATTTTTTTATTCAATAATATGTTTTTATGATTACTATCTATGAAGCACAGACACAGATACGGCTACACGATACGAATACGAAGATTCATCAATTTCTAAAAAACTAAGATATGGATACGTCTAAAGATGCGTCATCTTAAATATATTTTTTAATATATATATTTCTAAAAAATGAGGATACTAATATGTTGAAGATACACTTTTCATTTCTTTTAAAAAAATCTAGGATATAGATAAATTTAGCATACGATTAATAACAATAGCACAAGATAGAATACAAACACTGAAATATAATAATAATAAAAAAATTCTAAGATGTTGAAGTACAATAGTTAATAAAATGTAATAGAAAAGTGACTCATATTGCAAAGAAGAAGAAGATTAGAGGGAGAAATATGAAGATAAATGAAGAACTTTTTCATTGAATTGTTGAAGATATTCAAATGGTTTATATTTTGGTGGACCTTGTGGGGATTCAAATGTGAAGATGAAGATTAGATGATTCTAGTATAGAGTTTGGTCCGTTATTTATTTATTTTTTCCTTTTAGTTTTGGACTCGAGTAGTGTGTTTTTTAAATAAGTTGTCTAGTTTTAGATTGAAAAATATTAGATGAGTTGCTTGTCTTTTTTCTTTAAAAAAGGTACGCGTAGAAATAGATAGTCATATTGCGTGTAAGATACGTATCTGGGAAGTATCAATATCCGATATGTGTCTGATACGGATTCTTTGCCTCACATGAAGTATCCGTGCTTCATAGATTACTATTTTTGTTTTGAAACTTTTTTATTCAATAATTCTACCTATCTTTGTTTGAATAAAATATGAATTGCAATTTTTTTCTTTTAATTTTTAAATTATTTTTATTTATTTCTTTTTTGGACAATGAACAAAAATTAACACATTACATTTCTTGTAGAAATATGTTTAAATAAAATAAGAAACCAAAGCGAAATCAAAACTTTTGATTCTAGCTAATTTTTCTCCATGAATTTCATTATCATCTTCTTCTTTTTCTTCTTCTTTCTATTGATGCTCTATATTTTTACTATGTTATGAATTTTTTAATTAAATTTTCCCCATCATCGTAACAACCAATGAAATGTCACCTCAGTTCTTCAACCATTTCACATTAATTTCCTCTAAATTTGGAGGATCATCAGAGAACAATATCTATTTTTCACTATTTTTTGCTGGAAAATGTTCTAGGAAAAAAAATTTATTTTATGGTTTTTTTGTTAGATGTTACATACTTTTCGTCTAAATATTCTTAACACTCATTTGATATGTGAATTCAATTAAATAAAAATATTTTTTTTTCAAATTTTTATGTATACATATTGCATTTATTGCAGATAAAATAATATATTTTATATAATCAACAACCCTACAATATACTTTAACCATCATAAGTCTTACAGTAGTCGGAAGTGGTTGTCGAAGTTGATTATTGAAGATGATGTTTGCTAGAGTTTGTAGTCAGAGGTGGTTGTAAGAGCCTGAAGTTGGTTGCATGAAGGTATATTAGAGTTGGTTGTCAAAGTTTGTCATCAGAGGTGATTTTTGAATCTCGGAGTTGGTCGGGCGAAAGTGGTCATCAAAATTGATCATCGAAGATGATTTTCACTGAAGATTGTAGTCGGAGGTGACTGTCGAAGCCCAAAGTTAGTCGCATGAAGGTGATATTAAAGTTGGTTGTCGGAGTTTGTTGTCGAAGGTGGTTGTCAAAGCCCCAAGTTGGTCGTCGAATTTGCTCGCTCAAAGGTAATCATCGAAGGTGATTTTCATCGGAGTTTGTAGTCGGAGTTGGTCATTGGAGTTTGTTATCAGAGCCAATTAGTAATCAGAGTTGGTAGAGTGAAGGTGGTCGTTGGAGTTGGGTCAACGGAGGTGGTTGTCAGAGGCCAGAATTGGTTGTTGGAGTTGGTCATATGAAGGTTGTCGGAGCTCAGAATTGGTCGTCGGAGCTGTCATCGGAGGTGGTTGTTGGAGTCCGGATTTCGTCACCAGAATTTGCATCAGAGGTGGTTGTCGAAGTCCGGAGTTGATCACCAAAATTGTCATCGAAGGTGATTATCGGAACCCGAAGTTAGTTTTCAGAGTGTGACAAAGACCAATGGGTAGAGCCATTGAAAACATAGAAAGAAGGACGGGTTGGGGTGAGTCGAGGTGAGTTGGTAAAATATACCAACTCAACTCTACCAACATTTAAAGTTGGTGGACCAAACAATGAGTTTGTATATTATACAACTCAACTCAGCTCAACTCATGTTGGTGAGCCAAACACCCCCTAAATGTAGAGTGAAGATAAGATATTAGGAAGTTTCCTCGTCAATTTCTTCTTCCATTTCAAATCTTCTTTTTAACGTATCATATTGCTTTTCACCCAGACATATATATATATATATATATTTTGGAACTTGTAGTAATTTGATCACCAATATAGAAGTACAAGACATGTATTTCTACTAAAAAATCCAACATGCCCATTACCCTCGAGTTCAATGGACAATTTGACGTTCGATCGTTGTTACTCAAATACGCAACGTCTCTTTATAATGAGTTGACAAAGCAGTTTTCATTGATTGGAGAAAACAACTAAATCCTTATCATTCTCCTCCATCCATCCCAACTTCACATTGATTCATTCCAATGAGCTGTTCCACCAACATTTCATCTCCTATTCAGATCATTCCCCAACTTTGCGCCAACTATCGTGTATGCCCGTGTGGCTATTCTCAGCCTCCTCCTCATTCAAGTAACGGAGTCAGGAATTCTATATAGGGCACTATATGTACTAATCTAATAAAAATAAATCTAAAAATGAAAGTAAAAAAAGTGTTCATAATATCATAAATTAACCAATTTAATACATTACAATTGTCATATACGAATTTTCATATTTTGAAATCGATCCATGATAAATTTAGTATCTAACTTAATATAGGTTATAAGACAATCATTCATCCATTGATTTCTCATTAGATTACATAATCAAGTCTTTCAATATGCATATAAAAAAATATTCTCTCTACAATAGTTGTAGCAACAGGTAAAATTAATGCCAATGTGAGTAATTTGTAAACTAATGGATAGACCCTATCTTTATTCGTCATGACCATTTTTATGCAAGATCACATATGCTTTTTAGCTCAACAAACTCAATATGTGAATACATATCACTAATATAATTTTAAAGTTGATTCTCAAGCATAAAGAGTTCAATAGCTTAAAAGTCTTTTGGGTAAAATTGAACAAGTTAACTAAACTTTTTTCTATCAAAAGAAACAAATGAATTACTCGGATTTAGACATGCCACATAGAGAAGCAATTCAACATTTGTTTCAGTAAAATGATTATTCAGCTCTTGAAGTTATATATTAATGATTACATAGAAAACTTCAACACAATAATGATGTAAATTTGCAACTGGCTGAGAATTTCACCTTTTTCATCATCGAATTAGAAATAGGTAATCCATTTTAAGAACTTCAATATCATGATTATGACATAAATAAAAAAACCAATACTCAAACGAATTCCAATCAAATTCTCTCTCTCTTTTTTTTTTTCTATAGTATTTTGTTACAAATTTTGACTAAATTCATTGTATTTAGAATATCTAGACTAAGATCTGTAGGTAGTTCTTCTAGATTTATTTTAGTATAAGATTGATTAGAATCCAAAACATTTTTCTTCTTTGAAGATGATGTCTCTACCGTCTCTACGGTCTATATTTTTGTTTTTCCTTTATAATATCTCTCCATATTAATTTTGAATTAACTCTACAAAAGTATTAATAATAAGAATATTGCATTCTATTATATAGATTTAAAAGCATCAAAACTTAAAGTCTAAGAATATTTTAAAACTTACTTGTCGAGCTTGTATATCCAAACGAGTGACAACAAGTAATCTTCTACTTTGAACTTTAAAATTAATTTTAAAAACCTATACGAGTAATGTGAATATAAAAATAACGAGTATATATATATATATAGCATAATGTGAATATAAAAATTACGTAGACAAATAAAGGAAATCTTTTTAATAGAACGTTCTTGAGAGTTAGATTGAAAAGTGAATTTCTAAAAGAAGAAAAAAAATTATAAATTACCCAATTCTATTGCCAATAAAAGAAAGTATTGTTTGACTATTTATTTATTAAAGAAAAGACCCATTATATTGTAAAGGACTCATTGTTTCACCAACTTATCTTTTACTAGGATTTGCATGAGTTGGGTTTATGTTGGTAAGTCATAGGATTCAAATCCTTGTGCTTCACTAAACTTGTTGGTAAGTCATAGGATTCAAATCCTTGTGCTTCACTAAACTGACAATACTCCACACCAATAAACTAGAATCAATATCATTATTTAAGTTGAACTTTTATATATAAATTAAAATACATCACATTATAATTTATATTAAAAATACAAAGGACGGATAAATTGAGGGGCACATGCTTCTGGTCCCTACGTGGCTCCGGCCATGAGTCATCTGATGCTTCCTTCTCATCTCCCTGTGTGTTGTTTCCCCATCTATTGATCATTTCACTTGGATGAGGATGCTTCTGGTCCCCAACACCATGGCCAACTGGAACATCGCGGCTTTGGGATCCAACATGCGCACCGGTTTTCATGGGAGCTCGAACCATCATTTCATTAGCCTGTGGTTCACTCCGTGTTTGGTTGGTCTGCATCATTGCGGCCATTCGCGTTTTGGCATCATGAGCCTCTTTGCTAGCCTTGCCTCTCAACTCAATCTCAGCTTTCAGTTCCAGAAGGTTCCGTTTCTCTTCTTGCAAAAGGGCTTGTTCAAACATCAATCTTTCTTCTGAACGATACTCCCCCAATGCTCTTTTGCGAGTTATAATGTTGAAGGCCAACACCTGTTTCTCAAAAGTGGCAATGAACTCAGAAATTTTGACAGGGATGTTATGGTCCCACTGTTGCGAGCGTGACAGCATTTGGCCAGTTGGATCAGAGTGAGGATTCTATCGTCTTCTTTAGCCTCATAGTCATCCACCACATGATATGGCAACAACCTGTACAATCTTTTTCGTATAGTGCATCAATGAATGATTAAATTGTAATAAGAGCACAGAAGAATAAATACCAACTCCTGACATTTCCGAGTTATCCAGGGCTCTTTCACGCTCAATATAACCAACCAACTCAAGGAATAGGCAAAGACTATATGAAACTGTATTAAATTTAAAAGGGACCGACCTAGCCTATGTATATGGTTATTGTAATTCTTTCTGCATCTCGATGTATAAAGATGGACTGAGAGTCTCAACTATTCAACTAATAGTTAAATTGTAAATTTGGTCCTTATAATTTTGAAAAAAATTAGAATTTAGACTCTACTTTATGATTATAATTTAATTCTTATGATTTGATAAAACCCTTCATGATTATTTATGAAAATTTTATCATCAAACCATAAAAACTAAATTTTAATTTTCTCCAACCATAGAAACCATTAGTAATTTAACCTAAATAACTCTATAGCAACATCTTTATAGGTAGTAATAAAAACAGCTCAATGTCTCATAAAAAGATGATTGAAGTTTTCAGAATTACAGAACTGTATAGTTAGAAATTAGCCACCACTAAACAGAAAAATTAGAAAAAGAATTTCACGCTACAACAGAACCGCAGGAAACAAAGGAAACGGTAATAAATACAGAAAAAACAACTAGTCTTCTTTTTGGAATAATCAAGTATATAGCGGTAATTACACTATCATTTGAAAAAATAGAAATTGCAGTGTAATTAATTTGACATCTGTATTAATGAGACTGTAATTAATTGCTCAACTATATATCTGAGCAGACTTTTAATGGCAATTAATATCATTATTTCAAGCAGATAATTTTCCATAAATCTAGTGATGGATAATATTTCATAAATCTCGTAATTTACTAATTTTCAAATCTTGGTTTGAAATTTAAAATATCATATTATCTTATTTTTAAATTATTTCTATTATTATCTTATTTTGAAAATTTTAAATCTTATATTATATTAGTTTTCCTAACTTTTTATATTTATAGTAGATTTTCTCTTAATCATAATTAAATCATACGTTTTTTAAATTGTTTTTATGATTATCTTTATTATAATTTTTTTTTTAAACGTGGGATAAAAAAAAATCTCATTTTTATTAATTAATCTTTTTTTATTTTGAATCATATTATTTTTTTATTTTAAAGATTCTAATGGGAAGAATAGCAAAATAGAACTTTCATCAAATTTATAGCAAATATAGTCTCACACGTGTTCCTATTTTTCTTTATCCCTAAAATGCCTTCATCTCGATTTTCAGTTACAACTAATTCTGCTATTTGCAAAGTTTTTAGTATAAATCTTGATTTTCTCCTACATTACCTCCCTACACTTTTCGAATTTTAAAATCGGATGTAATCTTTTTAAAAATCAAATGTAACTTTTTTTTCAATTATCATATTTGATCTTATCTTCAATTTCAAATTTTGTTTTATCTAATTTTTCAATTTTCATCTTTTTCTTATTGATTTTATTTTTTATTCCCAATTGACTACAAGTCTACTCTGGAGGCTTGACTTAACGGATCAAATCCACTAGTGCATGATGAAAGACTCAAACTTAATCGACTACGACCAATAGTTCAAGTCGCAGAGTCTCTTCTTTCTAAAGTGATTCCTATCGAGTCATTGTGAAAAGATATGTCAAGCATATAGACGGGGTTGGTATTAACCTGTTTACCTTGGAGATTCTATTCATGACCGCACCATTGTTGGCTGAGGAGTCAATTTCGGAGAGAAAAATGACGACAATTTGGTTGGAAAAGAGGTTGGTGGAGTGCTAGAATCTGGCCAACCGATAGTCTATAGATGTTTGTTTTAATTACAATGTAATTATGAATTCATTTGCAATTTCATTTGTATGGTTGATGGTAGTTTAGACTTTTATAAATTCATTTATATTTTATTTTTTAATTTGTTTTGTTATTTTTATGAATGAAATGTTGATTTGCTATTTTTACAAATGAAAAGTTAAAATATGTTATTATTCTCGTTAATAAATACAGAAAAAACCACTAGTCTTCTTTTTTGGCAGGCAAACAAAAGACAAGCCCACAAAAATGTAGTCCAAAAATAAACTACAGAAGTGGACTCCAATCCAAATGAAATGAATCATAAAAATGATTGTCCACCTTAATAAATAATAGGACTGACAAGAGAAACAACAAATTTTAAAGTTTCATTTGAAAAAATGACAAAAAAGTTTCAAAATTATAAAAATAGCAAAACAAACTTATATAATAAAAAATACTAATTAGTAAATGACAAAACGACCCTAAAATAACAAAATTAAGTACAAATGAAAATGCAAAGATACACTACTTCAAAAACAACACAAATACCACCAATATACTTTACTTAGACATTCTAGAACCACAAATACATAGTATCTAAACATTCGAGAAGCAAAATTAAAAATCACCTCATATGATCCTTTATGCAAAGGAAGATGACGAGCAGTCAATGGGTGTATACAACAATGGACTTCCTCCAAGGTGAGAAAGAGCAAAGTTGATTTTACGAGTAAGGTTGTTGTTGGCAAGTGAATATGTGAAGGAATTACAACTTCATGACGATGTGACCGTTAGAAGTATGATTGCGTTTGACACCAAACCAGTTGTAGGGAGTTTCATCATCTTCATTCCATGTGACCATTTTGTTCATTGGATCTTGAAAACCAACTTTAAACATTACCAATCCCAGAACGTCATAGTTGAAAATGATGTTCAAAGTAGAAACAAAAGCAGAAAACATGTGTGCAAGTAAAAAAAGGCCGAAAAGCTGGTGAGAATGGTCGTTAAAAGCTAGCTAAGATCATGGAATTCAAGAAGGAGTTGATGAACCAACGATCGAAAACATGAGATTGCAAAGGAGAAAATGAGATTTTGGGAGCGGCTAAGTGAAGAAGATGAAGAAGATGTAGAAGATAAGATTTAGGGTTTTTTGTTATCTTCTTTTGATAAATAATAATAATTATGATAATAACAATAATAAGAATAAGAATAAGAATACTAATAATAATAATATTATTAATATTAATAGTAATAATAAACTGAAAAATATATATATACACACTCACATGTTTCAAACATTTAAAGTTTAATTCCCATTTATATGTTTCTTTTTAGGTTCAACAAACTATTTTTACATGTTTGTATATGGAAAATTGAAAACATCGAAAATATAAAGAAAAAAAGATCAAATTAATTTGATAACAGTATGTATAAAATAATAAAAAATATTTAGATACAATTGAATTTGTAACAAACATATAAACAAATCAAAAGTTAGTTGGATAAAATCAATTTTGATAATAAAAAAAAATTCAAATATAAATTGAAGAGAAAAGCAGTAAGTTTTTGTTTATTCTGATTAAAAAAATTGATAAGTAGTTAAATAAAATCTAATTTGATAATAAAATATAAATTCAAATATAATTCAAGGAAAAAAAATGAGGAAAGGAGTTCGTTTATTTACGATATACTATATTCATAATTTCATTTTCATAAGCTTCAATAATTATACTGTATTTATAACTCCATCAACCACAAAAACCTACGAAAGAAACCTAACTCATTGTGGAGGCATAGCAAAAACAGCAAGATTGCAAAAATGAATATTTGGCAAAAAAGAAAGCAGGCTCAAACAGAATTTAATGGGTTTCAAAACATAGCTTTGAAGAACCTTTGAAATCACGATTTCCAGCTGCTAATTCCTCCAAATCTTTGTGCAGACCACCACAAGATCTTCCCTACTATTCTCTTGGTGTGTTGTGGGACTCAAAATAAGCTGGAATAAAAGGGAACTTGAAGAATGCTCATTGCAGCAACCCAATGAAGAACACCTTCTTCTACCCAAATTTTCAGCTAAAATTCAATCGGTTGCAATCAATCCAACTTCACTCCAATCTCTTCAATATATTGCAGACTATCATGCAAAGAGATTTGCTACCTGGGATGCAGCTTATGCTTGGAGTAAATGAAGCTTGATGATGGTGGGTTCTATGTGAGCTAGTTGAAGATGAGGTTGGAAAATCCCATTGTTTTCTATTTCCAAAATCTATATTTTGATTTAAAAATCACTTTTGATTTCTAAAATCAAAATTTATTAATTTTACAAATTAATTTTCTAATAAAATTAATAAATAATTATTTAAATAATTTAAATAATTCTAATTAATTTAATATCCAATATTAAATTAATTTTACACAAATTCATCTTCATATATTTAAATCATATTTAAATATATATTATCCAATTCCGCTTGATTCTAATTTGAACGTTTCAAATTAACTTATCACGCTACTCTAGAGCTAATCTAAACTCATTATACTGATCTAACACCCATTCGTTAACTAATGGATCACTCCACTAAACTCCCCTGTACATATATTATGTCCACTCGATATAACCATGATTAGTAAGTCAATAGGTTGTAAGTAATAACAGCTGGGTTGAATCTCTGTTTTACCTCCGAAATTACCTGTTGTTCTTTAAGTCCTCTAATGAACAATTTTTTTGTGATCCAATTGACAAAACCAAGTCCCTCTTGGGCCAGTGAGAGGGCAGGGCCCCTCGTTCAAGACCAAAAAATCAGTAGGAATAATCTCTCTACTATCCTATAGGAGTGAATTTCTTCTTGCACCCTATGTCTCCAACTATCTATCCGGTCTGAAATGGGAGGTTTATTGAGCCGACACTGTTGAGTCAACCCTTACATATGCAAATCTAAGGATAATTCCAAATAAACAGAAGTTCATAGTTAGCTCAGGATTAAGGTCAAGTTACTTAGGTCATCGCTTTGAAATAGTTCGTCTTAAACATTAAACAACTAAGAGTGACTAATTTCGTGGTCTGATCTTGTACAAACCCTTTTACACAAGGACACCCCCACTCTTCATGTCCCAACATGAACGAATTAGGATCACTTCGTTCGTAGCACTTTACAACTCCTTGTAACAACTACAAAGCAGACCGCATCCAATAGTTACTAGAATAAGGAACCCAACCTTATTCATATACTATAGATCATTTTGATTATTTACTCGATCCACCTTTATGTTTCCATATAAAGTTCAAGTACCCATCCAATAGTCAAGGGATTTTCAGGTTTATTGGATTTCTATTAAGCAAAACGTCTATTCAATAATACCTTATTGAACTTTTAGTAAGTTCCATTGTTTACATCCCATGAGTTTTAGGACATAAAATCCAACAAAGTAATGATATAGTAATATAATTAGATGATAATGAATAAAAGATAATTGAAAATACAAAAAAATGATCAAATTTAAATGAAATATACAGTTTATTAGATGATAATATGTATAAAATATTCCGTAAAATCCTAATTAAAATAAAAAAAATTAATCCGAATTTAGAATAATAAAAAATGAATAAAATAATATAAAATTTAAAGATGTATTATAAATTAAAATCCAAATGGTGATAAACAAATTAAATATGGATTAATTCTGAATATTTTAAAAAAGCGGTTAAATCAAATCAAAACAAATACTTAATTTGAATCAATTAGGGAAAAAAAATAACACGACATTGGTTTATTTTAAATCATTTTGTGGAGTAGTTATCAAAGTTTAATTTTAATATTATAAAAAAATTTAAATTCTAAAAGAGGGAAAATGAGGAAGAGATTGTTTTATTTTAAATCAAATCCTAATTGTAAAGTCATAGCAAAAAGAGTAGTTTGTTAAATAAACCACAAAAAAAACCTAAATTGATGAAATCTTTATATAAGTAACAAAAGTTGTGGCAATGTATGGAACAACAATTCAACTAATTCTTGTGCAATTAAAGCATGACCATTTTTTAAGAAGTGATATTTCTTTTCCTAAAATGTTAAAATAATATAAAAATAACATATACAACTAATTTATTAAGAATGTGAGAAATATATAGCTAATTTATTAAAAATGTATGTATACAATTATGAAAAAAAAATATAGAGATTTGAATTAAATATATGGATAAAAGAAGTTTTAATAATATATGGATATTTCAAATATAAAATTGGTAGAAAAATTTGGATATTTTATTAAGGTGAGATAAATTCAAAAAGTGGTTAAACATAATTTAAAATAATAATAAAATATAGAAATTATATTAACTACATGACCAAAATTAGGAAGGTAGTTGTCCTTAAATATCAACAATTACACTGTATATATACCTCGACCTTGTTTTCTATTTTGGAATTACCAGGTATTTGTAGTTTCATCAACAACAACCTATACGAACAAGGCAAGGGCAAATGTAGGGATTTAAAAATTTGTAGTCACGTGGTCACGTGCATGTCACATGAGTTGCCATAATTCTGCCAACACATCTTATGATAACAAGAGCAAAGAATGGGATATTCAAACCCAAAGTCTATCTACTGGACTATAAGGAGGCTGAACCTCTAAAAGCAAAAGAAGCTTTGAAGTGTGATCATTGGAAAACTGCTATGAAGGAGGAGTTTTATGCTTTAATAAAAAATCAAACTTGGAGTCTGATTCCTCGCCCTAAAAAAAGTAAAATTTTTGGTTGCAAATGGGTTTTCAAAATAAAAAGAAATTCAAATGGCTCAATCTCAAGATATACGATCCGATTGGTAGCAAAAGGTTTCATCAAGCTGCTGATATAGACTATACTAAAACCTTCAGCCCTGTTGTAAAGTTTGTAACCATCAGGGTTCTTTTTACTTATGCTCTTTTTCTTGGGTGGAAGCTGAGACAAATTGATATCAATAATGCATTTCTTCACGGTATATTGACAAAACAGTCTATATGGAACAACCAATTGGCTTCATTGAAGAATCAAATACGAGATATGTATGCAAATTGAATAAAGCATTATATGATCTTGAACAAGCTCCAAGAACTTGGTTTGAAAGACTAAGCTCATTTCTCTATTCCTTGGGTTCTATTAGCTCCAAAGCTGATCCATCACTATTGTGTAGGTTGACAAGAATAGAGAAGTGCTACATATTAATCTATGTTGATGACATAGTAATAACAGGAAGTTCAGAAACATTCAATTAGAAGATCATTGATGTGATGAATGGAAAGTTCTCTTTGAAAGTTATTGGAGTGCTAACATATTTCCTTGGCATTGAAGTATCCTATCCCAAGATTGGAGGATTGTTTTTATCTCAGAGAAAATACACAGTTGACCTACTACATCGAGCAAAAATGTTTGAAGCTAATGGTATTACAACTCCAACTGTCAGCTCAACAACAATATCAGCCACTCAAGGTGACAAGTTTCATGATCCCTTTTTATATAGAAGTATTGCAGGAGCTTTACAATACATTACTTTAACAAGATCTAAAATTTCCTTTTGTGTAAACAAAACATATCAGTTCATGCATGCTCCAACAGTTATCCATTGAAAATATGTCAAAAGGATACTAAGATATCTTAAAAGGAACTCTTGAATGTGGTCTATATCTCCAAAAACCATCCACTCTCAATATCATTAGTTTTACAGCTGTTGATTGGCGTTTGATCCAGATGACAGGAAATCTATCTCAGGTATTTGTATCTTCTTTGGAAATAATCCTATTGTTTGGGATTCGAGAAAAAAATCTATTATTTCAAGATCAAGTACTGAGGCTGAATATAGAGCTTTAGCTCTTGGAGCTACTGAAGTATTATGGTTAAAGTCACTACTAAATGAGTTGAAAATCTGTGTTGAACAAACTCCAATAGTCTGGTGTAATAACCTCGGTTCTGTACATCTCAGTGTAAACCCAATCCTTCATTCAAAGACTAAACATGTTGAAATTGATATTTACTTTGTTTGTGACCTTTTCTTAGCAAAGAAGACTGATATACGACATCTACCAGATTCAACACAAGTAGCAGACATATTTACCAAGGCCATCTCTACACAAGCTTTTCTAAAGCTTCGTTCCAAGCTCAATATCATATCTGCATCTTCCATTGGCTTGAGAGGGGATGTTAAGATAGCACATTAAGGAGGTCTAGCCCAAAGCCTATTGCTGAAATTAAGCCCAATTACTTTAACTATTTTAGCTATTTTCTGTTATAACGTAATCTTCTATAAATACATGTGTCATCTCTGTATTTGGAATACATGAAAAGATAATAGAACAAATTCTCCATTTTCTTGTTTCCTAAGAAAGAGAAGGAAAAACACTTGTAATACTAAAAAATTAGATATCTTACCCGGAAAACTATTATTCTGATAAAAAAGTTAGATAAGAAATAAGAACTACTCTACATTAAATATACAAAAGGACTAACCAAGCCATGAGAGGGGATAACGCTACAAAAAATCCAGTATTTTTTTTTTTGGGACAAGAATAATGACTTTTATTGAGGAAAAAATTGAAAGAATACAAACATAAAAACACACCATCCACAAGAACACCTCTTCTATAGGAAGGGACTCCAACTATGCAAAATAACACCTGTAGCTATAAAAGGTCTTTAAAACTGAAACCCACAAAGAAACATGAAAGTGAACAAGAGACCAAAACTCACAGGTCCTTATTCACTCCTCTAAAAATCCTACAATTTTTCCCCCCACAAAACCCATAAAATGGCACACATCCCTGCAAGCAACAAAAAGCGCCCCTTCTCCTCACGAGGCGGATTGAGGAGGAACTCCTCGATTATAGCGCTAACATACCTTTGGTGAGCAAATGAAAAGCCAAACTCTTGGATGAAACACCCCCAAATAGAACTAGCAAACTTGTAGCGTCGAAGAGTATGATCTAGAGCTTCCTCCGCCTTCTGAAAAAGGATACAATAAATGGCCCAATGAAAGAGGAAAACTTCCTAGTGAGACGATCCATTATATTCGCACGACCATGCAAAACTTGCCAGGTGAAGAATCTCACTTTCCTAGGAACCTTAATCCTCCAAAGGACGGAAAAAGCCGACTCACCTAAGGGAGAATGGTCTATAAGACTTTAAAAAAAGGACTTACACGAGAACCCTTTCGAAATTTTGGGTCTCTAAACCCTCACACCTCTTCTTCATGCCTAAAAGAGTGATTCTCAAGCAAAGAAAGAAAAGAAACAACGTCAGTTGTCTTCCTATTGGAAAGGTGACGACAAAACCCAAACGAGAAGAAACGAGTCCCTGGCCACACAAGAAAGTCAACAACAAAGAGGTTTTTAAGAGACGACAAATGGTAAAGTCTAAGATATAAGGCACAAAGAGATCTCTCACCCTCTCAAAGATCCATATGAGTACAATCGAGGAAATGCTATAATTAGGAAAAGGAGAATCTCGAGAGAGAGTAATATGTAGAAGTAGCACTGGGATGAACCAAGCTCTCTTCACATATCTTCCAATATTTTCAAGTCATTCAGCTTTTCTGTCCAGATAGTCCAAAGAGTTAACATGAGTGATGGCACTGACGAACCCTGACTACTTATTAAACAAACAACTTTGAAAGAAGAGATTGACAACATTACAGTAGACCCAGGGCGACCTTAAAAAATATTTTAAAATAGTTCAACAGCTTCTACCAAAGTGAAGAGCTCAAGGAGCAATGAAGGAAAACATTATCAGCAACAACATTAACATGTTTACAGAGAATACTAATGAGAAGAAACAACATTGAAAATTCTATCGACAGGGTTTAGACTGTTTAATGAGATTGCACAATAATTTCATTTATATCCCTTAAACAAAAGACACTCATCCCCGCCCCATTCCTTGCTTTGGGGAGTCGGGGAATCCATGTATGAGGATTGGGACTCTACGGGAAAAAAAATTTCATTTTTTATTTTAATTTTTAATTATTTTTATTTAAAATCAATCAAATTTTAGTATTTATATTGAAATTCTAAATATTTTAGGTAATAAGTTAGTATTATTATTGGTTTATTTATTTAATTAATAATTAAAAAGTATTTTAGCAATTTTATTATAAATTTAATAAAAAAAATAAAGTTAATTATATTATCAAATTAAATTAAAAAAGGTTAAAAATATTAAAAGAAAGGTAGTAGCTTTATAAAGCTATTTTTTCATAAAATATTATAAAGCTACTGTGTGTTTATATATATGAAATAAAGCCACCGTATAATGTTTTTAAATATATAAAACATTGTAAAGCTTATGAAATAAAGTATATAATCTTCTTAAAAGACCTACTGCATATATATATAAGCTATTGTTTTATAAAAACATTATAAAGCTACTATGTGTTTATATATATAAAATAAAGCTACTGTATAAGGTTTCTAAATATATAAAACATTGTAAAGCTTATGAAATAAAGTATATAATCTTCTAAAAAAAACCTACTATGTTATATATACATATAAAATAACCGGGACAAGGTCGGGTTCAGGGATATCCTCTCCGTCCCTGACTGGGAACCCATTTTGTGTCTCCGGTTTGACCCCATCTCCGATAAAACTGTGAATTTCTCGCCCTGATTGCGGTAGATATCCGTGGGAACCCAAACCCGTGGGGAGTTTGCTAACCCTAACATAGTGGGATTGACTTATTCTATAATTTTTTCTTCAATGCTTCTAAAGCCTATCTACTAATAGTTCAAACTATAAGAGCTCTAACCTTTATATTATTTAAGAATAGGAAAATTAATACTAGTTGCTTCACAAAGTGTCACAGAGTTGAAGCCTCAGTGAATTTTCACAAAGGCCCAAGCCTCAAGACAAAAAGTTAGAGCCTTGACTTGAGTCAGTCTTTGATGCCTTATAGAGAATTAAGATTCTAAAGAAAGTCAAGTTTTTTCTTAGCAAGTTTTGCTCAGGCATATGAACACGATAGATAGGCTTTTGAGGAAGATGCCTTCATCAATGGGCCCTTGGTGTTGCATTCTTTGTCGGAAGGCGGAGGAAAATCTTGATCACCTTCTTTGAGAGTGTCCATTGCAAGATTTGTGTGGAATGATTTCTTTTTGGAGTTTGATTTTTTATATGACTGCTCATCAAAGGGATATTAGTTTGATGATCGGGGAGTTCTTCCATATGTTTTTTGAAGAGAACGGTCGCTTTCTTTAGCTTGAGAGGGTCGTGTGTGATTTTGTGGGATCTTTGGCCTGAGAGAAACAACAGAGTGTTTCGTGGTGTGGAGAAAGACCATAGTGAGGTTTGGTATTTGAAGCAATTTCATGTTTTTCTTTGGGTTTTGTTTTCGAAGACCTTTTGTAGGCAATATTTCACTTTGTTAGAGATCTATTGATTGGCTTTATATTTTTCTAAGGATGCTTGTGGAGGTTTTTGTAGTTGTCACAAATGTAATCTTAATATCTATCACAATTGATATTATTTCCCGCAGTATATTTTTCTTTCCTTATCTAGAAAATTTCTCCAAATTTATTTTGTCTAATATTTTCCTTGTTTAAGGCACAACTTATTTATTTTTTTAATGGGGATTTTGTTTCCATTCTTGGCCATAGTTTTTAAAAGGAGAATAGTGATGATCATTTAGGGCTGCCACAATGGGTCATCGTTAGAGAGTTTTTTTTGTTCTTGTTGCCTGATTTGTGCAACATCATGTTTTTTATCTTTGCTCGCAGTATTCCATTGTGCGATTTCATATATTGAAAAGTGCAAGACTTTGAAGAGAATTTATGTCCTAGGGAAGCCTAAGGCACTACTATTAAGAAGGGATTCTCGGTCTTAGGGGGAGCCCAAAACTTCATTCTTTTGAGAAGGAGTTCTCCATCTTATGTAGTACCTAAGATTCATCAGTGAAGGGATTTCACTAAGAAGAAAGGAAGACAATAAAGTTGGAGAGGAGTCTCACACATACTGTCGGAAGTCAAAGTGTACAAAACTAATATTAACACACTTAGAGGGAGCCTAAGTTCGTTTGAGAGGGAGAATCACATTTAAGGGGAGCTTAGGCGATCTGTGAGTTGGGCTCTACGTTAGTCGCTGTAGTAGTTGTTGTATTGCAGATAAGTACTACATTGTAATTGCTTGATTATTTAATATTAGTGAATCATTTTTCTTGGGCACACTAACCCCAGACGTAGGTGGATTTTACCAAACTAGGTTACCAACTTCTATGTGTCTTTAATTGTTTTCTTGGTGTTGTATTTTGTTGTTATAGTGCTTTTCTGTACTTTCTGTTTAACATCCATGTTCTGAGTGACGAGTCATCTTATAGCTTTTTCAATTGCTATTAGAGTGGGCCACCTTTATCTCAGGTGCTATGATCATGAACGGAATCAAAGAAGGTGGCTGCACTACTCGTCCTCCTGTTTTAGATGGAAACTATTCGTACTGGAGCTCGAATTACTGCCTTTCTAAAGTCAATTGACATTAAAACTTGGAAGGCTGTAGTGATTGGTTGCAACCATCAAACTGGTGATGGAAAGGAAATCTTGAAACCTGAATTACAGTGGTCTAAAGCTGAAGATGAAACATCTTTAAGGAATTCTCATTCATTGAATGCCATATTTAATGGTGTTGATCGCAACATATTCAGGTTGATTAATATGTGGTCTTTGCGAATGAGTCATGTTACACCCACTCTCGAGCTTACCTCTTTCACCCAGAAGAATACATGAAGACAACAAACACCACTCTTTTGTGATACTTACTGCCATCTTGACTTGTCTTGCCTTGCCACTATTATGACCAAGTAGACAATTGTCTAAAAATAATCTATTTATTACAACACATTTCAAAGTTTATAAACTAACTGGTCCAAACACTTTATTTTATAGACACTATCTCGGCTTCAACTCTCCCAAATCTTAAAGCTGAAACCTGTAAAAAGAAGATTAATCCTATGGTATTGTATAGCAAACCTTCTGTTGGGTTTGATATCCTAAATCTCTTATATTCACGTAGTTTGTAAACTTATGTATAAACAAATTGTTATTAATAAAATAATTTTTATTTTATATGTGCATTAACTCAATCCTATAAACTAATATCCTAGGTTATTTTATGTAACTTAAACATGTATGTGAATGTTGGGAATGTCCTAAAAACCTGCAATTCGTAAATTTCGTGTTAAACATTCTATTTATCAATAAAATATTATCGAGTATTTTATTCAAATAAAATTATTGATATTGCATTCTCTTATGAAAATCCAATAAACAAATCCATGGCTATAGTATGAATACTTTAACTTTATTTAGTGACATAAATATGATCAAGTTATAGTATATAGCTTAAATGGTCTATGAAGCATATGGATGAAGTTGGGTATCTCATCCTGGTAACACTATTGGATGCAGCCCATTTTGTATATTGATATAAATGATTTGATCCACAAATCATTCATGTAGAGATATGTGAGTGGAGGCATCCTATGCAAAGAGTTTGCATAAGACTGGACCTCAAAATAGTTACTTTTCTTTATAACGACCGTTTACTGTTAAAACTGACTATTTCAAACTAAAATGACCAAGGATAACTCGATCTTAATCCTAAGCTAATTACGAACTTCTATTTATTCGGGATTATCTTTTGAGCTGCATAGGTGAAAGTAGTCCAACAGCACTACTCAATAAGCCTCCCATTTTGGGATAAGACCGGATAGCATTGCAAAAAGGAATTCACTCCTACCCTTCTTAGGGTTAGCAGATAAGTTGTTCTCTTAAGTGTTGATTCCTGATCTTGAACAACGAGGCCCCACCCTCTCTTGGTAGAGAGGGACATGATTCATAAGTGGTATTATGTATCAGTTATTCAATAAAGGGTTAGTGGGAGCTTAAGGAGTAAGATGTATTCACAGGGGTAAAACGGTAATTTTGATCTAGCTGTAAATACGAACGATCTGTGAAGGATTGACTTATCGATTATGGTTACAATGGACAAAAATATATATACAGTGAGGAGAGTGCAACTATTGAGCTATAGTGGTATGTCTTGATAGTTAACAAATAGTAATCAATTCGGTTTGAAGAATTTAACCAATTAATTACAAATCATTGGAGCTCATGATCTATAGGTCCATTAGGTCCATCTACTAGCTCGTAAATTGGATTAATAAATTGAGTATTATTGGATGGAGTTTGAAATTAGGGTTATGAATTTGAAATGTTCAAATTCATTTAGGATTTCAATTAATTGTATACGATACAATTAAAACGTTTAATTTAATGAAAACTAAATGGAATTGGAGAATCTATTAATATTTAAATTATGATTTAAATGTTAGTTATATGAAATTGAATTACATTAGTGGAATTGGTATTTTATTAATTTAATATTAAAATATTAAATTAATAATTTGATTAAAAGGTTTAATTAAAATTAAAATTAGTTTTATTTAAATTAATTTTATAAAACTAAATATTTAAATAGAAAATCATTTTTTTTAAACATTTTGGTTAAAAAAGGATTAAAAGAGATTTAGTGGACTATTCCCATTTTTTGGAAAAATCCACTATCTCTTTTAAGTGGTTAATCACCAAAATCCATTTTAATCTCATTAAATTGTTGAAGTAGGAGCTGACCTCCATGCAAACACCATTTCCATGCATCATTTGAGCCTATAAATTGAAGTTTAAGGCTGATAATTGAGGCATGCATGCTGTATTTTGAACCATAACTCTGTTGAAGTAAAAACCCTTTTCCCTCTCTCAAATTCATCCAAATTCAACTCAATTTGAGTGTTTCCACCATACAATCCTCCTTGAGATTAGTTGAGAATATCTTTGTGGTGATCTACTTGAAGATTCAAGCTCAATTTCGTAGATATCCTGCTAAATTTGTGGAGGTTTCTTCAAAGGTAATGTGTAACTCAAACCCTCTTGTAAACTTGTTATGACTAGCATGTTTTGAACTCAAATTAAGAGTAGTTAGAGTGCTTATTGATTATAAATTCTTCTGTTGCATGTTACCTAACTCCTTCACTGAAGACATAAAGGTGGATCATGTGTAAATGATAACTTGAACGGTCTGTAGTAGATGGATAAGGCTAGGTACCTTATCTTAGTGGCACTATGGATACAACCCACTTTGTAATTTTTAAAATTATTGTAAAGTATTACAAATGATTTGATCCTAATCATTCATGTGGAGATATGTGAGCGCAGGTATCCTATACAAAGAGTTTGTGTAAGACTGAACCACGAAATGATTACTCACTCTTTATAACACCGTAGCTAGAAGAGACTTACATATTATTAGGATGACCATAGGTGACTTGACCTTAATCCTGAGTGAGTTGCGAGATTCGCCGACTCAATATGCCTACCATTTTAGGGATTCGTCTGAGTGGGGAGTTGGGAACTCAACTACACACTATGGAATTTACTCATTCTCTTTGTTAGGATAAGTAGATGAATTGCTCCCTTAAGGCTGATTTTAAGTCTTGAACAATGAAGTACCATAACTATATACTATTAATATATAGAACCTATAGTTTATTCTTTCACTGGCCAGAGAGGGGTCTAGCTATAGTGGGACTATGACTAATTGTTCATTAGAGGGATCAATGGTACTTAAGGAGTTAGATGAGGGGCAAAACAATAATTTTGACCAACTGTACTTACGAGCATTTTGTGAAAGGTCAACCATTATTGATTGGTTATATACAATGGATAAAGAAATATATCTTTAGTGTGAAGAATGCAACTATCAGTTTTTAGTGGAGTGATAATGAATGTTGATTAATTTAATTAAAGAATTTATCAATTAATCTCTTATCATTGGAGTTTCAGTCTGTAGGTTCATAAAGTCCCCTTGTTAGCTCAATAAGGATTAATGAGAATCAAATTAATTTTAGTTTAATTTGAATTGTTCAAATTCATTAAAAGAAATTAATTGTATGAGATACAATTAATATAATGTATGTTGATACATTATATTATAAAGTATAATGTATGTGATACATTATAATATAAGGTTTTAGTGAGAGAATTAAATATTTGAATATGATTCAAATATTGATTATATGAATATGATTCATACAAAAAAATATAGATTAAATTTAATATTAATATGATTTATATTAATAGTATAGTTATATGAGAGAATTATAAACTATAGGTTATATTATATATGATATAATAAACTATAGGTTCTATATTATATGAGATATAATCAATAGTTTTAATTATATTAATTAGTTAATATAATTAAATTAAAATTAAAACCGATTTTGAATTTTGAATTCAAAATCAATAACTCCTTTGGGAGTTATTTCTCCCTCTCTCATATATCTCAAATTTTTGGTAGAGGATTTTAGGAGTGAAGAAAAACCAATTGTTGGTTTTCACGTGAAGTAGTTCATAGGTATTTTCTCTCATTGATCTTGATCTTCCTTTTCTCTTTTATGCGTTGCTCTTTCAACCAAGAACACAAAATTTCCTTTACCAAAATTAATCACAAGGAAGCCCACTCCTCTCCTGTGATTCTTTCCTTGAGGATAACAAAGAGACTTCTTGTGGTAGTGTCCAAGAAGTTTTCATACTGCTGTGTTCGTGGGATTGTTCGTGACGAATATGAGTTTCTCAGTTCATGATTTTGCTATGGAGAGGAAGCGAGAAGTGTGACTTTAAGGGTATGTATTGATCTAACTTTTTCCTCTCTAAATTCTTAGTAGTAGCATACTTCGGAACATACCAGTTGAAGACGGTCTTCAAACTTCGAAACTCAACACAGTGGAAACCTCTACCTGATCAACCAACGGCAAGCAGATGCGTCAACTGCAACAACATGAACAACAGCAAACTCTGAACATAATGGGGACGACACCGCTAGAAAAGAGCCCCAGGTATTCTCGGAGTGAGAACCCAAAGCGTGGTCTTTGGTGAATTTGGTAGAGGTAGGAGGAAGAACAGATCGTGTAGGCGATAAACAAGTGGGAGGGAATAAGAAGCTATCGTATATCAAGATGCTTATCGTTTAGGAGAAACTACACGATTGTGTAGGTTTTACTGAACGATCGTTTAGCAAACACAACACACTATACGATCATTTAGGGAAGTTATCCGATTGTTTAGGAACTAGCGTATGATCGTTTAGGCGCGAGGTGGATGATCATTTAGGCGCAGAGCGGCTATCCTATAGGCTCTCGATTTTAAGCGATCGATTTCTTTTCACCAACGCGCTCCTTCAATCTTTTTCCGGATGAACGATTCAAAATCAAAACAAATTTCATTTTAATTTATCAGTTACAATAACCGATGCTTTTCCCATTAATGCATGTCCGAATGTAATTATGGGTTAATTATCATATAATTAACCAATTAAAATATTAATAAATATAATCATATTATATTTTTATTCTATAGTTTGATATCACATATCTACTATAGTAATTTCTCTTCTACTTGATATAAATCATATTTATATCTAATTTCTTCCAAAATAATGTATCTCATACATTTAGCCAATTATATCATATATTATTGAACTTCCTCTTGTCAATTTGAACATTTCAAATTAACCCAAACATTGATTCTCGACTTTATCCAAGCTACTCAGGGGACTTAATGGACCTGTGACTCGAAGCTTCAATGATTCGTGAATAGCTGACTAAACTCTTTAGCCACGGGATCCACCATTCGTTAGCTATCAGACATTCCACTAAAGACCAACACCTGAACTCTTCTTACCATAGATATATTTCTGTGTCCATCGGATATAACCAATCATGAGTACAATGGTCCTTCACAGATGCTCGTAAGTACAGTTGAGCCAAATTACCATTTTGCCCCTGTAGTTACATCTCACTCTAAGTACCACTGATTCCTCTAATGAACAATACAACATAGTCCAACTATGTGTGAACACCTCTTGGGCCAAGAGAAGGTGTGTGACGCCACATCGTTCAAGTCCTGGAATTAACCTTTAAGGGAGTTATCTATCTACTTACCCCTGCCTCAGGGAAGGAGGGAATTCCATCTTGTGTAGTTGAGTTCCCCGCTCCAAAATCAGACGAATCCCCAAAATAGGTTTGAATCGGCGACTTGGCTACTCGCACCCATACAAATCAAAGGATCGCCCTCAATTGGCAGGAGTTCTCAATTCTTACTCAGGATTGAGGGTCATGTTACCTATGGTTCATCCTAGTGAAATGAAGTCTCTGTCATGAACGGTGTTATATAACGAGACGTTAACATTTCGTGGTCAGGTCTTATACAAACTCTTTGTATAGGACGCCCCCGCTCGCATGTCCTCAACACGAATGATCAGGATTAGACCATCTGTGACAAGTCGCAACACTTGTGACCATTCCACAAAGCGGGCCGCATCCGTAGTGTTACCAGGATAAGATTTCCCTCCTATATCCATATGCTACAGACCATTTTGGTTATCACTCAAGACATGATCCACTTGTATGTCACCACATACATGCTTGAGTCACATACAGATAACTAGGGATTTTATATTTATTGGTTTGTGGTAAAGCAAATAAAACAAGCAACTGAGCAAAATACAAGATGTGAAGTAAAATATCATATATTATACAACACAAGCGTTCGTACAAACTATTTACAAAGTACAGGACATGAGACTTTAGGGCATCAACCCCAACAAAGGGTGTATGTTTATCTTGTAAGTTTATGTTATTCCTCTGTTGAATTAAGTTCTATAAAATGACTTAAAATGCACAAGAGATTGTTCGCTTCCACTGTGGGAAATTGATTCCCTTTAATTGGTATTAGAGCAATCTCGTCTTTGAATTTTGTTTTCTGACTTAATTGAAGAGTTGGTGGTATTTTTTATTACTGCATTTTGAATGTATATGGTATTGCATATGGATATTTCAAAATTGGCATAGATTTACAATTTTAAAGTGCTTAAAGTTGTAATTATTCGGTAATTTGGGTGTTTAAATTCTGCTATCGAGTCTGTAATTTTATTCGTGTCGTTCGTGATGTGTATCTAGCTTCAATTTGGAGAAATCTAGAGCAAGAACAGAGCAAATCAGATGAACAGACAAAGTAAAGGAAGCCTTCTGCCTTCATAAGGTTGGAGCATCGCGATACTTTCCCTACGCTACAAGGCAAAAAGCCCAGTGTTGCAATGCTCTGGCCATAGCGTTGCAACGCTATGCAGAGTGTCGTGACGCTGCGTGCACATTGGGGGTACGATACGACAGTACAAAAGCCTGTGTCGCAGCACTTCAACCACAGCGTTGTGACGCTTCGAATCCGTGTCGCACACATTAGGCCTTGTGGGATCGTGGGTTCGAGTGGTGGCTGTTGCATTTTTGAAGCAGTTTTGTAATTCCGAATTTATTTTAATTTATTTGTAATTAATTAATTTACTTATTTTTTAATTAATTAAATTAATATAATTTTTATATTAATTTAACTAATTACTTAGGATGCCAATTTTGGTCCATTGTTGCTTGTTTATATTATCATGCATGTGATGTATGAATTATTATTTAAGCACATTGTCTGTCATATAGATTAAAATCCCACCATAGGATAAACATAAAATCATGCATCATATTTTAATATAAGAGTTATATTATATAGTTGCATGATTTAATTAAGCATGCTCATGCATCATATTTAAAATAAGAGTTATTATATGATTGCATGCATAATAACATGTCAATGCATCATTTTTTTAATATAAAAGTTATATTGTATGATGCATAATATAAGTGTTATATTATGTAATGGATGTGTTGTTTATTTTTGTTGTTGGATAATATAAGTGTTATATTATATAATGAAAATGAAAATGCATGAAGCATGATATTACCTTAGAAATATAATTGTTATATTTTTATGTATGTCATTAGATGCATGGGCAGGGCCACGTAGGGGCCAGGGCACGTGTCCCTCCCTCCCAGTTTATCCGTCTTTTGTATTTTTAATATAAATTATAAAGCAATATGTTTTAATATATATCTAAATGTATATAAGTTCAACTTAAATAACAATATTGGTTGTAGCTTGTTGGTGTGGATTGTTCTCTATTAGTGAAACACAAGGGTTGGAATCCTATAGCTTACCAACATTTTATTTGGAATTTTAAATTACTTTTTACCTATATTTTTTCATCTCTAATGGGCTTTAAGCCCAACTCATGTAAATCCTAATAAATGGAAAGTTGGTCAAACAATGTGTCCTTTAAAATATAATGTGTCTTTTCTTTAATAAATAAATAGTCAAACAATACTTTTTTTTTTCTATCGACAACAAAACTGGGCAATTTATAAACTTTTTTCTTCTTTTTGGAATTCACTTTTCAATCTCAACTCTCAAGAACATTCTATTAAAAGGGTTTCCTTCATTTTTCTACATAATTTTTATATTCACATTACGCTATACTCCATGTTATTTTTATGTTCACATTACTCGTATAGGTTTTTAAAATTATTTTTAAAGTTCAAGCTAGAGGATTATTTGTTGTCACTCGTTTGGATATATGGGCTCGACAAGTAAGTTTTAAAATATTCTTAAACTTTAAGTTTTGATGCTTTTAAATCTATATAATAGAATGTAATATTCTTATTATTAATGCTTTTGTAGATTTAATTCAAAATTAATATGGAGAGATATTATAAAAGAAACAACAATAGAGACTGTAGAGACATCATCTTCAAAGAGGAAAAATGTTTTGGATTATGATCAATCTTATACAGAAATAAATCTAGAAAAACTACCTATAGATTTTGGTCTAGATATTGTGAATGTAATGAATTTAGTCAAAATTTGTAACGAAATACTGTAGAAAACAAGAGAATCTGATTAGGATTCATTGTTGAGTATGGTTTCTAATTTCAATCATAGTCATGATATTGAAGTCCTTAAAATGGATGACCTATTTCTAATTTGAGGACGAAAAAGGCGAAATTCTTATACAGTTGCAAATTTACATCATTATTGAGTTGAAATTTTCTATATCATCATTGATATGCAACTTCAAGAGCTAAATAATCATTTTACTGAAACAAATACTGAATTGTTTCTCTATGTGATATGTCTAAATCTGAGTAATTCATTTCTTTCTTTTGATAGAAAAAAGCTTAGTTAACTTGCTCAATTTTACCCAAAAGACTTTTTAGCTATTGAATTCTTTATGCTTGAGGATTAACTTCAAAATTATATTATTGATATGTGTTCAAATATTGTGTTTGTTGAGCTAAAAAGCATATGTGATCTTATAATAAAAATGGTCATGACGAATAAAGACAAGGTCTATCCATTAGTTCATAAATTACTCACCTTGGCATTTATTTTACCTGTTGCCATAACTATTGTAGAGAGAACATTTTCTGTTATGCATATTGGAAGACTTGATTGTGTAATTGAATGGGAGGTCAATGGATGAATGATTGCCTTATAACCTATATTAAAAAAGATTTATGTGATAAGTTAGATACTGAAGCTATCATGGATCGATTTCAAAACATGAAAACTCATATATGAAAATTGTAATGTATTAAATTACTTAATTTATTAAGTTATGAACACCTTTTTTACATTCATTTATAGAAATTTTTTGTTAGGCTAGTACATATAATGCCCCTTCCCCCAATATAGAATTCCTGACTCCGCCACTGACTAGATGCATGGTTTAGGTTTTAATTGTTTTATTAATCTTTATAAATGTTGTAGGGTAATGAAATTAGAATTAAAATCTATAATCCAGAGTTGCATGCAAACATAGATTAAATTAATTTTAAATGGTTTAAAATTGATTACACCTAGACCTATGTTAATAACATTTCTAATATGGTTAGAAATAGGTTTAATCTTTATATTTTTTTTAATAGGATTAAATTGATGTTGAGAATATCCTAAAACTCACAGTTCGTAACTTTTTAAACATATTTCATTTTGCAATAAAAGTATTATTGAGACTTCATTCAACAAAAAGTGTTATTGAAATTGCATTTTGTTATAAAATCTAATAAACGAACCCATGACTATAGTATGAATATTTTAACTTTATGTAGTGGTATAAAAGAGGATCAAGTTTTAGTATATAGCCAAAAGGGTCTATAAGTATATGGATGAGATTGGATACCTCATCCTGGGGACACTATGGATGTGGCCCACTTTGTATATTGATACAAACGATGTGATCTCGAAATCGTTCATGTGAAGATATGCAAGTGGGGGCATCTTGGTGCCACTAGAGTCAATAGAGTTGAAATCAGGTTGTAATTGAATATTCAAGCAAGCGAGGTCAGCTGGAGAAAACTCAAAATGGTGCCACTGCTAGTCAGCGTTGCACTGAAGCCTGAGGTGTTACAACGTTGGGATGGAGTGTCGCAATGTTGTATATCCCAGCCCAGAAACACGCGCGCACGAGGATCGATTCGCGAGAGTGATCTGATTTGATCGGTTTGGCTGCCTGGGCTCTGGTTCATCCTTATTTGGTCCGGTTCAACTTCTTTTAGAGCATTGGAGTGCCGGTTAGGGCGGTTGGGTTTGGTTCGAGTCGGGTCACGTGGTCCAGAGGCACTTTGAAGTTTCTATATTAAAATTGTAATAATTAGCTTAGTTGCTTGCTTAGGATGCCAAAGTTGGTCCATATAAGTGTTGTTTAAATATTTATGCATGTGATGTATGTGATATTTAAATTATATCATGTATTGTATGCCATGTAGATTTAAAATTCCACCATAGGAAAGTATGTTTCATACATTAACATATGTTATAAATTAATTAGTATGCATATTTAGAGTTTCATAAGTTTAATATAATTGTTATATTATAATATGGAATGCTTAAGTGTATGTTATAGCATGTCTATAGTTTTATAAGAGTTATAAAATGAATTAGACATTTAAAACTATAACAAAGATTTGCATGCTCACTTAAGTTAAATAACAACTTGGTTTAATAGTTAAAATAGGTTGTTATCTTATAAAACACGGTTACAAACTCACTCGGTTTATAATCCTGTCTAAGGCTGGAGGTACTTATGTTGATGGTTTACGTAACACCTACTACCTAGGGATTATAGTAGAAAAATTAAGTGTTGTTAACTGGTTTTATGAGCATGCGTGAGCGATGTGAGGTAATAAAATGGTTTTATCACTTAGACATCATAGGTTAAATCCAAATATAAACGTTGTACTTGGATAAACCACATAGACTTAGGGTATTTATTAGCCAAAATATACCTAAGTACAAGAGATACCCAAACAATTAGAACACTTCATTAGAAGATTAATAATATATATGATATATTGTTTTTAGCTCTCACGTCCCTAAGAGTTCACACCATGAGATCCATGCTCGGCTTCGTGTCGCTTTTACCGCGACTGCTCCATTCAGAAAGTATTTGCATAGGTCAATAACAAGGTGAATAGGGAAAGTAGTTCATAGTAAGTGGGTGCAGGAAATGTGTCAGCATATCCTACAGTCTCTTCCATTAGTTTAAACCATTAGATTCTTATGTTACGCCTGCTATCATTTTTAGGAGGCATTAGCTAGTCATTTTTTCACGGTGATCCCCTCAGAGGGTTGTAACATAGGATTTGAAACAACTCAAAGTTCAGAAATGAATAGGGTTTCTTAGTTTCGTCTTGAACATTATCTTCCAATTCGGGGGCATGTTCATACCGTTCTATGAAATCTGAAAATGGAGGGTCACATTTACAAGGGTTATTAAGTGTTAGTAAGTTCTTGACTGAAAATGGTAACTAAATGACTAAGGAATAAGAGTTATTCTGGATATAGTATTTAGTCAAGAATGTCTTGCTTCAGTTAAGGAGTATTTGACTGTCCCTTGGTAGCATTTATTCTAATTCACTAAAGTATCATTGCAAATAAATAAAGAAATATAGGTACTTTATTACTTTTGCTAAAAAATGGATTTAGATGCAATTTTCTAATAGAATTTGTTCTTATTTTAGCATGTCGAACTCGATAATTCAACTCCTAGCTTCCGATAAAGTCAATGGTGAAAGTTATTCAAATTGGAAATCAAACATAAATACGATACTAGTGGTTGATGAATTGAGATTCGTTTTAACGGAGGAATGTCCTCATCTTCTCAGTTCAAATACAAATCAAAGTGTTCGGGATGCCTATGATAGGTGGGTCAGATCTAACGAAAAAAGCCAGAGCCTACATTTTAGCTAGCATATCTAATGTGCTTACTAAAAAGCATGAAACCATGGTCATTGCAAGAGAGATCATGGAGTCGTTACATGGGATGTTTGGATAGTCATCCTCATCAGTTTAACATGATGCTATAAAATGTCTACAATTCCCGCATGAAGGAAGGGACCTCTGTTAGAGAACATGTCTTGGACATAATAGTCCACTTTAATATTGCAGAGGCAAATGTTGCTGTCATAGACGAGAAAAGTCAAGTTAGTATGATCATGGAATCTCTTTCGAAGATTTTTTTAACTTTTCATACAAATGCTGTAATGAATAAGATTGATTACAATTTGAGCACTCTCTTAAATGAACTCCAGATTTATCAATCTTTAATGAAAAATAAAGAAGGGGAAGCAAATGTTGTTTCCCAAAAGAATTTCCTGAAGGGATCTACATCAGGTAAGAAACTGTCACACCCCTTCCCGGGTTTTATCCCCCAAACTCGAAAGAAGATGTGAAGGCAGCTGACACCACCATCGTGATATCAACTGTCCAACTTTTTCCAACTCCTTAGATAACAAATATGTATAATTTTAATTAACCTTTAGTAGCAATTATAAGTGTTCATACAAAGTACATTTCCAATCCTAGTTAATCCTAATGACTTTCAAAAGTAACATGATCTAAGTTTTGCTCTATGAGAGAGTGGCAGTTCTAAACCTTGAGTGATTTTTCCCAGAACGTCCAGCTTCTGCTACCTTGGGGG